>NW_024070207.1:17593535-17596099 GCF_014754425.2 Oryx dammah
TTTTTCTGGAACTCTCTTGCTTTTTCCATGATCCAGCAGATGTTGGCAATTTGATCTCTGGTTCCTCTGCCTTTTCTAAAACCAGCTTGAATGTCAGGGAGTTCACGGTTCACATATTGCTGAAGCCTGGCTTGGAGATTTTTGAGCATTACTTTACTAGCATGTGAGATGAGTGCAATTGTGCGGTAGTTTGAGCATTCTTTGGCATTGCCTTTCTTTGGGATTGGAATGAAAACTGACCTTTTCCAGTCCTGTGGCCACTGCTGAGTTTTCCAATTTTGCTGGCATATTGAGTGCAGCACTTTCACAGCATCATCTTTCAGGATTTGAAACAGCTCCACTGGAATTCCATCACCTCCACTAGCTTTGTTCGTAATGATCCTTTCTAAGGCCCACTTGACTTCACATTCCAAGATGTCTGGTTCTAGATTAGAGATCACATCATCATGACTATCTGAGTCATGAAGATCTTTTTTGTACAGTTCTTCTGTGTATTCTTGCCACCTCTTCTTAATATCTTTTGCTTCTGTTAGGTCCATACCATTTCTGTCCTTTATCGAGCCCATCTTTGCATGAAATGTTCCCTTGGTATCTCTAATTTTCTTGAAGAGATCTCTAGTCTTTTCCATTCTGTTGTTTTCCTCTATTTCTTTGCATTGATCGCTGAAGAAGGCTTTCTTATCTCTTCTTGCTATTCTTTGGAACTCTGCATTTAGATGCCTATATCTTCCCTTTTCTCCTTTGCTTTTGCCTCTCTTCTCTTCACAGCTATTTGTAAGGCCTCCCCAGACAGCCATTTTGCTTCTTTGCATTTCTTTTCCATGGGGATGGTCTTGATCCCTGTCTCCTGCACAATGTCACGAACTTCATTCCATAGTTCATCAGGCACTCTATCTTGCTGGGAACCAGCGTGAGGAGCTCCGCCCATGGCAAAGGTCATGAGGAAGGAGTCTTGGCATATGCAAAGGCGTGATCAAGCTTCAGGAAACCCCCTGTTCCCGAGCATCTAACCCCAAAACCAGAGTCTGTTTTATGCTCTCACCTACGCCTCTGACTTTACGGGGGGCTCTCCCCCATAACCGTTTCTCTTGGAGAAGGAGTAAACGTGCAGCTGCAAGGCAATTAAAATTCCTGGGCGTGACAAGAGTGTTTCAGCTTACAAACTCCTCTGAAGGTTATCTAACCCACCTGTATAGGGTCCCCCGGCCACATGTAATTGTTTACAGCCTCCCAATCTGAGAGGCACGAGATGTTTTAGACTTACTAAAGGCAAATTCTTTGGGGAGTTAGAAATTATCAGTATAATGGGTTGGTTAGGAATTATATCTGTGAAGGGTTTTTCATTTGTTGTGTCAATGATTGCTGCTAACTCCCTGCTCTGGGTGGTACAAGGATGTCTCAGGTCAAACCTCTCTACTGACAGACTAGCTTGTGTGACAGGATTATCCATACTCCTGCCACATGATTGTTTACTACCTCTTAACCACAAACAGCACAGAGAGTTTTGGAGTATTTTGAGAGTCTTAATTAGCATAGGGCTTTTTCTTCTCATTGAGTCAATGATTGCCACTAGGCCTCCATATCCTTAGGCACCTAGGAATATATTAATCAATGTATTTGAAATATAGAAAAGGAATTATAGTAGTTTTAGATGTTAGCAATACTAGACTTTTGGAGTTAATGGATTTTCTCTTTTGTAATAGATCACTGTACTTTATTATAAATCCCTGTGTCCTTGCCATGTAAAAATGTAACCTTATCACTATCTTAAGACTAGATAGATCTTAAGGGGAGCATTGGTGAAAGGATTTTCATTTGTTGGGCTGATGTTTGCTGCTAGATTTCCATGTTCCCTGCCCTTATGGTGAATATAACTAACATATAGGAGAAATAAGTATTAACTTTAAACATATAGGAAAAATAACTATTAACCTTTAAGATTAATCATGTTAACCTTGGGTTAAATAAATTCCTTTCTTGATTGTAACTCACTACACCTTCACCTTATAGAAATGCAACTTTATCTGGAGGGTGGTACCTGGTTTAAGAAAAAACACCCTTGGAAGAAATAAGGTTTTTGGTTATCAGAAAGAAAGGATCATAGAATGTCAGCAGGTCTCACTCATGGCCAGAAGATGATGTAATATCCCTAAGACCCTCTTTTTATTCATTTATGTAAAGCACCTGATTTTGATAAAGGTTAGGACTGTTGACCCCCGCGTGACTCTGTATTCATCCCTATGTGTAACAAAAGGTATATAAGCAAACCCCAAAATAAAGAAATCGGATCAGTTTCCGGAAAGACTGATTCCCTCATGTCATCCTTTTCTGCTACCCGTTTTTCTGGCTGAATTCCCATCTGGAGCGTGAGTGCCCTCCAAGTCTACTTGTTTGCCCCGGTTTTCAAGTCCACGTGAGAAGGAGCCCAAGGAGGGGCAACTTCCGATATTCAAGTGGCACCGGCGGTCCAACGTAGATGGTGCAAGTTCCTTGTCTTGGAATTTTATTGGTATCTCACGTAAACCAAGTTATTCAGCTCCTTTCTCTCTCTCTTACTATTTTCT
>NW_024070207.1:17596109-17604005 GCF_014754425.2 Oryx dammah
CTACGTAGGTGGTGATTGGAATCCCATGTGAACCAAGTTATTCGGCCTCTTTTTCTCTGCCAATCTCCTAATTCCTCTCTATCTGTAACTAAATAAGTTATTTCCAAAGACGCCGATGCTGTCCCCACCTTCGAATTCCCTGGATCCACCGGGGCTGGTCCCCAGCACTATCTATCAGATCTAGGCCCTTAAATCTATTTCTTACTTCCACTGTATAATCATAAGGGATTTGATTTAGGTCATACCTGAATGGTCTAGTGGTTTTCCCTACTTTCTTCAATTTATGTCTGAATTTGGTAATACGAAGTTCATGAACTGAGCCACAGTCAGCTCCTGGTCTTGTTTTTGTTGACTGTATAGAGCTTCTCCATCTTTGGCCGCATAGAATATAATCAATCTGATTTTGATGTTGACCATCTAGTGATGTCCATGTGTAGAGTCTTCTCGTGTTGTTGGAAGAGGGTGTTTGCTATGACCAGTACATTTTCTTGGCAAAACTCTATTAGTCTTTACCCTGCTTTGTTCTGCATTCCAAGGCCAAATTTGCCTGTTACTCCAGGTGTTTCTTGACTTCCTACTTTTGCATTCCAGTCCCCTATAATTAAAAAGGACATCTTTTTTGGGTGTTAGTTCTAAAAGGTCTTGTAGGTCTTCATAAAACCGTTCAACTTCAGTTTCTTCAGCATTACTGGTTGGGGCATAGACTTGGATAGCTGTGATATTGAATGGTTTGCCTTGGAGACGAACAGAGATCATTCTGTCATTTTTGAGATTGCATCCAAGTACTGCATTTCGGACTCTCTTGTTGACCATGATGGCTACTCCATTTCTTCTGAGGGATTCCTGCCCGCAGTAGTAGATATAATGGTCATCTGAGTTAAATTCACCCATTCCAGTCCATTTTAGTTTGCTGATTCCTAGAATGTTGACGTTCACCCTTGCCATCTCTTGTTTGACCACTTCCAATTTGCCTTGATTCATGGACCTGACATTCCAGGTTCCTATGCTATATTGCATCGGATCTTGCTTCTATCACCAGTCACATCCACAACTGGGTATTGTTTTTGCTTTGGCTGCATCCCTTCATCCTTTCTGGAGTTATTTCTCCACTGATCTCCAGTAGCATATTGGGCACCTAATGACCTGGGGAGTTCCTCTTTTGGTGACCTATCATATTCCCTTTTCATACTGTTCATGGGGTTCTCAAGGCAAGAATACTGAAGTGGCTTGCCATTCCCTTCTCCCATGGACCACGTTCTGTCAGACCTCTCCACCATGACCCGCCGTCTTGGGTTGCCCCGCAGGCATGGCTTGGTTTCATTGAGTTAGACAAGGCTGTGATCCTAGTGTGATTAGATTGACTAGTTTTCTGTGAGTATGGTTTCAGTGTGTCTGCCCTCTGATGCCCTCTTGCAACACCTACCATCTTACTTGGGTTTCTCTTACCTTGGGCGTGGGGTATCTCTTCACGGCTGCACCAGCAAAGCACAGCCACTGCTCCTTACCTTGGATGAGGGGTATCTCCTTACCGCCACCGTTCCTGACCTTCAACGTGGGATAGCTCCTCTAGGCCCTCCTGCACCTTGTTTTTCAAAGTGTATGTAAATGAATCAGAGCATGCACTCCTTTGTGTAAGACTTCTTTAGCATAGGTATTTGGAATTCATCCATGGTGTGTGTGTATAGTTCTTTTTATTGCTGAGTAGCATTTCATTGTACACAAAAGCCATTGTTTATTCATTCTCCTGTTGGTGGATACCTGGGCCATTTCCAGTTTTTAGATATGAATGAAGTTGCTATGAACATTTTTGTACAAGTCGTCTTGTGAGCATTTGTTTTCATTTTTCCTGGCATTACTGGATCATAAGTTATATATATGACTAGTACAGAAATGCAGGACATTTTCCTGAAATGACTGTACCATTTTGTTCTCTCATCAGCAACATATGAGAATTCTAGTTGTTTTTTATCCTCATCAACATTTGGTGGTATTGGTCTTTGTGATTTTAGCCATTCTGATGGGTTTGGTAGTAAGTGTTATCTTGTGGTTTTAATTTGTATTTCCCTGTAATTATGTTTAACACTTTTCCATGTGCTTCTTTACTTGGCATATATATTTCTTTTTGAAATTGTTCAAATTGTTTGTGTTTTTGTTATTGAGTTGTTGGAGTTTGCCTATAGTGGTTGCACATCTTTTCCAGATATATTAATGCTTTTTAAATTGTCTTATCTAACCAATGTATAAATGTTATATACCCAGTTACACTTAAAATAATTAGGCCAGCACTTGCAATGAATTATTTGACTTGAACGTTAAGCTGGTCTGATATCCTAACCAGTGCTCTGATGGCCTAAAAGTTAATTATGTAAAATAAAAGACAAATTTTCAGGAATCTGAATTAATTAGGGGAAAGCTAATTGCTAAAGAGTCCTTGACTACCGAAAAAAAAGCTTGAAAAGAAATGTCAACTGATAGCTTCAGAAAATATTACCCAAATGTACTCAGATTATACTAGCTTAATAATGACCAGCTTAACCTCAGTTTGATTCTTCTCACTGATCCACACGTTGAAATAGCTCTCTATGACATGTATCATTCTTTGGATACTCAGTTTTGTCAGTATTGTAAGTTGTAGCTGTACTGGTCCCTTCATTCATCATCTCAAAGTTGTTTATGAATGCTTACAGTTTTCTAAGTATTTAACACAGCTTTATTTAATGGGAAGTATAAAAGTTAGAGTTATAATAATGCTTATTCTTAATCATCTACTTTAAAAAAATATATTGGATGGTGGAGGTCTCCCTTAAGTGTGTATGCTGGTTAAATTATAGTGTAAAATCCATTGTTGTTCACAAATGTTTATTAACAATAGGTGGCTAGAAATGATTATGTTGCAAAAGGGAGGAAAAGAACACCTTAAATCTGAGTAGCCATATATTTCAGAGGAAAAAGTAAATGCTTTATTTTTGTTTATACTGAAGCTAAAAACACACAAAATCTTTTTATTGTACAAGATACGTTTTAACACATTTAAGGATGACAGCTTTGCGCTTCCTACAGAACATATTTAAATAAAAGTAATAGTTTTCTCAAGTTTTTAGCTTTTAAAATAGTAGTCTGTAAAGCCAAAATGCCATTTACACAAACACATTTGGAATTTTCCCTTTTCATGATTAAGCTCAGGAGATACAATTTTAACCTGAAGTTTGATGCATACATTTTCTGTGTGGTGCGATGTGTAATTGGGGCCTCCAACTAGGCTAAGAAAGTTAATTAAACACTGCCTCTGTTTACTAAAAGTATTCTTTATCTTCCTCAAATGTTGGCTCCAAACTACATTCATTGTTTTGAATAGGAAGAAATTCTTCATCCTCAGTTTCAACCTGTTTTTGAGAAATCTTGAATCCTGTGAGGAGTTTAAATAGTGATATTTTCTTGAATCCTACCACTGGTATGCATTTATATGTTATAAGAAACAGATAAATTAAAATGTTTTCACTAGAGAACATACGGGTTTACTTTTGCTATGTTAGAGTAATTTGAACAGTTAAAAGTTTTTAAGTTAATAATTTATTGGATTGTCTTTAACATTAAGAAAACTACAGACTAATGTATTAATCCCTTGGGTTTCAAGGTTTCCTCTTGAGCTCACGTAACATTCATTTTAGTGTGATTGGTTTCAATGAATCCTACTAGATGCTCAAGGATTCTGACTGCTTCTCCTGCCCAAGTATTTATGAAGCTCAGTTACCACTCTGCTTATTGGACCACAGGCTACATTGCTTTGGTTATTTAAACTGATTGCTTAATACATATTGTAAAAGGAAGTCCTACAAGATGAGACCAAAAATGGATGAACCTGAACTTCAAATAATATGACTATATTTTATATAGGAAATACCTAGTGTGAACATGTGATTTTCAAATGACCTGAAATTTCAGCTAGCTGTTGCCATCCTCCCTTTAGCACTGCCCCCTATTTCTGTTACTAGAGCACCTTCTGAATCCAAAACCCTCCCCTCAATTTTCTGGGGCAGCTAGGGCTTTTCTTTACTGCTCTTTCTTCCTGCTAACAGCCTAGCTGTCAGAGCCTCTGTATTATGAAGTATGATTTCTTATGGATCAAATAAGGTTTGGGAAGCCAATTCTGAGTTTATTTACAACATAAGCCATTGCAAATTGGAATGTGTTTTACTGTTTAAATACAAATATTTCAAGAGCTAAGTCATTAAGGTTGTTCTCAAATCAATGATGGTTCTATATCTAAACATGGTGTTCTTTAATGTTTCCTCCTTGGGAAGCTATAAACTTATTCCAGTAAGGCTGGCACTGTTCCAAGCATGTTTGAAACTAGATTCCAGACTTGAAAGAGGAACGAGGCTTCTTCTGGGGCTGATGGAAATTTTTGTATTTTGATTTTGGTGGTGATGATTCTAGGGATATACACAACTGTGAAGACTCACTGAATTGTACACTTTAAATGGATGCAGGTAGTTGTACACAAATTATTCCTCAGAGTTGATAAGGAAAAAACTAGATTCCAAAGAACAGTTTCAGGTTACTTCACAAACAAGAAACTTGTTGTTTTATAATTGTGCCTATCAAAGTGCATATTGTGTGACAGCAATTGAAAATTATGTTTTACCAGAGAAAGAACTAACCTCAATTGTCCAAATTTTTATCAAGTTTGAATATAAAATTAGTTTTGACTGTTTCTTAGAATTTAATTTTATAAGATTATTAGTTTCTACCATTGAGGGTATTCAGAGATTGTATTGTGTGTTTTGAACATCCTCTCCAAAGCAGGAGTCCATGATAGTTTAAGTAATGTCAGCATTCGAATATGGGTACAGCTTAAGGTGGCTACTTAGAAGAATTTTGAAGAACAACATTAATTTGGGCATATTAATTGTCATGTTTATGAAAATACCAGTCTCATTTTATAATCTCACTTTATATGTTTATCCTAAATTAGGAGGCCAAACTATGACAGGGGCTTCCCTGATAGCTCAGTTGGTAAAGAATTCACCTGCAATGCAGGAGACCCGGTTCAATTCCTGGGTTGGGAAGATCCGCTGGAGAAGGGATAGGCTACCCACTCCATTATTGTTGGGCTTCCCTTGTGACTCAGCTGGTAAAGAACCCACCTGCAATGCAGGAGACCTGGGTTCAATCCCTAGGTTAGGAAGATCCCCTGGAGAAGGGAAAGGCTACCCACTCCAGTATTCTGGCCTGGAGAATTCCATGGGAGTCTCAAAGAGTCGGACACAACTGAGCAACTCTCACTTTCAAACTATGACATCAGATATAGAATCTAGCTTTCTTCCATACTACCCTCTCCCACTTTTATCTCTTATTTCTCTTTTCTGTAGAGTTTGGTAAGTTAATTTTATTTCTTAGATAAAATTTGGGGAAATCATTCCTTTCGGTAATTGGTCATATGTACATATTTATAAAAGACAGTGATATTGTACAATTTAAAATGTAACTTTACTATGAGTCTGATGTGTTGAATTTAGGAATACAGTGATCACAAGGTGAGAATGTGTTGTGATCTGAAATTCAATCTCAATATATATAACTCAACCTTTGAAAAAAGATATGCAGTTTTTTCAGAGATAGTTTTCATATACTGTTGTACTTCTGGGTTGTGTTAAGAGAGAAAATGATGTTTTAATCCAGAAACTACATATTTTAAAAATCAAGGAGCGCCACCTAAGTTTGGTTATTGAAAAAGTTTGACAGTGTGATGATTTAGCACTACATTTTAAAGTGCTTATCTATACTAGTCCTTACTTTGAAAGCTTTTCCTATTATCTCTTTACCACACCAAGTACCTCAAGCACTCCCCATAAAAGTCCAAGGCCTCCTTTTTGTCCTGTCACCCAAGGGCCAGTTTTAAGGGTTGTATAAGACCAGAGAATTGTCAAGAGGGTTGCTAGGTTAGAAGGTGATGAGTCCCGATGAGTATTGTGGGATATATTGAACATTGTGGGACAAGACAAAATGGCCAAACCTAGTACTTGCAAATGGTTGGTTATCATAGGCTAAAATAAAAGTCACACTGCCTCCAAGAGTGATGTCTCGTGTGTATGCCTGTGTTGAAGTGCAGCTCCTGGGGTGTTAGGTGGCTCTGGAACTTGCTCATAGACAAAGTCAAAGAGCAAAATACCCTGCACATTGCTGAAAATGGCATTCACACTGCAGGCCTTTCTTTCTTCTTCATTTAGTCTGTTTTGGTTCTATCAAGTCATTTGGAGTTGTCAGGAGGCTTTATTTTTTTTGAGGGTGAGGGATGAGGTTAGGGCAAATGTGTGCTATAGTCATGGATTGCTGAAGGTTGATTACAGTGACCAAAATTTGCAGGCTGTTTTTGTTGCTATGGAAATTGCTTTTCATTTGGATAGTAAGGAGAAGTTGCTACAGAACTTTCACAATTTTCACATCAGATGAGCTTTTGGCATAAGGGCATTCTGCTTGATTTTATATTTAAACATTAATAATTCTTAATATGTACATGTCTCTCAAGTACCACAAACACTCATGGTATATCTTTACAAAAAGACCACAACTCAGATCCAATAAACTAACAAGTATAAGATACAAATCCACTCTAGAGCTTAAAAATGCTAGAGCACCCTGGGCAGCTGCCTGTATCATTCCAGCAATTAACTCCTTTGTTTCTTAATAAACATTCAATTTCTTAAAGCTCTCAGAACCACCTACCAGCACCTTCTCTGGACCACCATGCAGTATATAGATGAAAATCCTAGGCCACATATCAACATATGAATAGTAATATCTCAAGTATACAGTAAATCTGAATTAATCAGACTTTAATTCACAAAAAATATATATATATTTGTTTTTTATAGGTAGGTTCTCTCTTCTGACTGACAAGCTTTGGTTTTCCTTCAAACTGAAAACACCAAATCCTGAGCGCTGTCTGAACAGCTGTACCACAGTGGATGCTGCCTTGGCGGTTCATTTTAGCCTCATCACATCTCAGGCAGTTTCTTTCCATTGAGCCTATTCCTGTCTCCTTCCCTTCAAAATGATTTCGTAATTACCAAAAGGGATAAAGGGCCAAGCCAGGGCAATCAAATGCTATTAAGTTTCATTGCATATGTGTGTGTGCACGTGCACACAGATAAAGTTCTCACTTTTACAAACATCCCCCAAAAGTCCAAGCCATGACCCACATCTGTTGGAAAAA
This sequence comes from Oryx dammah, assembly GCF_014754425.2. NCBI lineage: Eukaryota > Metazoa > Chordata > Mammalia > Artiodactyla > Bovidae > Oryx > Oryx dammah. The sequence goes on from NW_024070207.1 coordinate 17,603,326, forward strand.
GCAATGGGAAGGGTCTTTGGAAATACAGTAAAAATAACATTTCTCTGTACTAAAGTAATGTTCACACTGAATTGGGGTACCCGATTCCCAGTGACTAGTTCTACACCAACAAAGTGTGTATTTGGAACAGTTATCTGGATAAAGCATGTCAAAGAAACAATCACAGATTTGAGGCAAAGCCACAGGGTTTGGGGTTAAAGGGAGCTGACAAGTATACATAGAAAGGTTATTTAAGTGATTCAAATAACTACATCAGCTTATATTAGCTGTGTGTATACAAGCAATCTGTTTACTAACACTGTTTTGAAATGTGATTACCAAAATAATATGATCATTTTTTGTGTACTTTTTAAATAGGAAAGAATGCCTGACTCACTTCAAGTACTTTTTCCTAATGGTTGAACAAACCAAGATCTGGGCCACTTAAACTGTTAGTTAAAACACTCCTTCAGTCTCAGCACAAGGCAATATGAATGTCAAATGGTTATTTATATTTCCTAGCTAAGCTATCAACTCATTTTAAGTCATTCAGAAGATAAAGGCCATGGTGGGGGGAGGTTTGGGGTGTGTGTGTGTGTGTGTGTGTGTGTGTGTGTGTGTGTGTGTGTGTGTGTGTGTGTGTGTGTGTGTGTGTGTGTGTGTGTGTGTGTGTGTGTGTGTGTGTGTGTGTGTGTGTGTGT
>NW_024070207.1:17604405-17617933 GCF_014754425.2 Oryx dammah
GTGTGTGTGTGTGTGTGTGTGTGGTTTGGGGTGTGTGTGTGTGTGTGTGTGTGTGTGTGTGTGTGGTTTGGGGTGTGTGTGTGTGTGTGTGTGTGTGTGTGTGTGTGTGTGTGTGTGTGTGTGTGTGTTTTTGTGTGTGTGTGTGTGTGTGTGTGTGTGTGTGTGTGTGTGTGTGTGTGTGTGTGTGTGTGTGTGTGTGTGTGTGTGTGTCTTTAATCAAGTGCAGACAAATGTTTAGATGTTTTGAACTTAGCTGAAATGCCCTAAATTAGGTCAGAGTGGAATGAAAAATGACTATGAGAGGCAAAAAAATCAGAAAATTTTCCAGTATGCCTATATAAGTGGACAGCAGTATAACTTGGAGATTTATATCCCTATAAAATTTGACATCTTCCAAAAATAATGACTTTGAATTTGGAATCATTCCTTTTTCTTTATACTCCACTGGATTTAAAGCTGTAAGTGGAGGACCTACTTCAACAATGGCCATTTTTGAATATACTTCAGATATTTTCTTTGTAAACAATTTTACCGTTACTAATTATGAAATGAAGTGAAGTCACTCAGTCGTATCCGACTCTTTGCCACCCCATGGACTGTAGCCTAACAAGATTCTCCACCCATGGGATTTCCCAGGCAAGAGTACTGGAGTGCATTATTATGAAGGAGATGTTAATATGATGAAATCAAACAAATATAGGTGTCCATAAATGATAAGAAATTCACCTGTTGTGGAGGTGAACCGTGGTATACTTAGACAAAAAGTGATTCTTGAATCATTTATTATTATATTTGACTTTGGAGTACATTTTTAACTTTACATATAAATATGGCAGTCTTAAATTATGGAGTTCATGGCATTTTGGACAAATGAACAAAAAGGTACAGTGGCCAATCCATTTCCACATCTCCTTTGTTTGTATATACTTAATAGTAAATGTCTTGTTTCTATGATCTAGAAGAGTTGGCTTTGTTGACTGGCTTTCTGACCTTGAGCAAGTCATTATCATTTTCTGGGCCTCATTTTTTTCTATTTGTAAAATAAGAATTTAGAATTGAGTGGATCCCCACTAAGGTTCTCTTTTACTTCTGACTTTCATGTTTATAAATTTACTCTCAAGTTGACTTATACCTTCTCTGGGGTCAGAGAACATAGTTAAACATTTGATTTGAAATGTCTTTCTTGATAGTAGCTGATCCAGAGTTAACACAAGTCTCTTTCCTTTCCTACTTTCTACTGGAATTAGAGTTGTTTAAAATGTTGGTGTCACCATCATAGACATTAGGGCAATAACTGATTAGCTTTAACAGCTAACTGGCTTCAATCCCCAACATAGCTAGGCCTCAGCATAGCTGGTAAAATCTTAAGCCTTCGTCATAAAGACAATAACCCTGAGACGATCTGAAAAGGAATGAAATATGACACTGGTTTCTTTCAGTAGTAGAGATTGCTATTATGACTTATACATATTCTCTCTTTGGCACATAACTGAGAGAAGACTGTATTTTGCACCATGGCTCTATCCCTGGCTATCCTTATTTTCTGACAAATTGATAAAGTAACACTGGAACAATTAAGCCTAGGTTATCATAATACATGTATTTGTAAGAGAGATGAAATAGGGCCATCTATTGGTTTTTGGTGCCATTAATATGAAAAGAAATGTAGCCTAGGTGCTATTTATTATTCAAAGTGAATTTGGAAACTGGGAAAGTTGAATCTGTAACTTTAGAAAACTTCCTTTTGGAAGGTAACCTGTTAATGATGTCAGGGCCACTTAGAATAGTCCCACTTAGAGAAGCAGAAGGTTTGAGTAAATGATCGCTTCAGGTATGATCAAGGAATTATTTTGTGATAATCTCTTGCCAAATGGATCTTGATGCAGCTTGTTCTCTTGGTCACTTTTTCCTGGATCTGAGCTTTGTTCTTCAACACCTCCTCTTGTTTTCCCCTTATCCCCAGTTTGTGTCTTTTCCCTGTAGAATATTTTATCAATTACTGAAGCTAGAGCTAGAATGGGAATCAATTCAAATAACAGAAAATACACTGTCAAAAACCATTTTGGCAGCATATTTGCACTGAGAATGCTGCATTTCACTAAATTTTGCAAGAAAGTATACACATAAATTTAGATGGTTTCCTATTACTGTTGACCTTTACAAAAACAGGGTGACAACTAATTCAATTTCTTATGTTTTTGAGCTATGTGTTAATTTAATCACCAGGACTTAGACCTTGAGCTATTTTAGGTCATGTGTGAAGAGTGTAAGTTGGGGATACCTTTGTGCTAATGTTGGTAAGAACCACCCTTGTTTAGCAGGTCCTCAGTCACTGGTTACCAGGTCTAACATGATGACCATGCGCATTATGGGCTTCATTTTTTAACTTTCACCTATGTTGTCTGATGAGGTACTCTTAAGCTGTGGAAAATAATTTGTTTTGGTGTATAATGCAGTTTTCTTTAAAGACAGTAGAATTTGGATCATGTTTGTAGTTCCATGAAGTCACTAGGGTTGTTATGTTATATATTTAACATCAGTTTACACATGCAATTCCACTGTCTCCACTGAGCATTAAAACTGCAACTTGAATCAAATTATCTAGACCTAAAATTTTTTTGTTGTTCTTGTTTTATCAGAGAGCAATTAATTAAAATGAAGTTGTTTTCGGATTCTGACACCTCAGCAAGATGTCATTTTTCTGATAAAATATTTTCAAATCCAGGTTTTTATCTTAGAAATACTTTTGATAGCAATAATGATTAAAACTATCATCAGTAGATAGAACCCTATAAATATGCCAGCTAATTATTTTTTCTTACCAATGTATGAGATGTAGTGACTATTGGTTAGAGTGCAGGAAAAGTTTTTAAAAGAGTCTACATCCTAAATACTAATCTTGATACTGTCAAATTTTAAGATGTAGTAAGCTAACTGAAATATACAAACACAGGAGAAGAATACACTAACTTATTAGATATGACATATACTATGGGGGTAAATAGTCACTGGCATACATTAGGAAACTCACAAGTCTTTAAGAAGCAAAAAACTCAACAGCCCCCACAATAAGGAGAAGTTGTAGTGTTTAAAAACAAAAACACGAAAGCCAGTTATACCTAGAAACCACGAGCTGACAATTCTTTGGAGTCTATTCAGTCTCCCTTTGATGCTGTTCATTGAACCAGAATGGGCAGCGTGGAGCACTGAAGGGCAACAAACATAGGCAGGTGAGTTTGCCTCATCTGATAGCTGGTGGGGACTGCTGAGCACAGCCCTCAGCCCTGTGGGGAAATGGTGTGAGATCCCAAGGAAGGTCAGGAATCTGTGCGGCAGCGACAGTAGCAAAGTGGCACCTGGAGCTTCAAGGAAGCAAGGGTAAGAAAAGCAAAGCCAAAGGGTTAAGCACCTGACTGCACCTCTGCTGATTAGGGGCAAATACCCCTTCAGTTGGTTATGAAATGGACTTACTGTTTTATAGGTATAAAAAGGCAAATAATAGTAATACTAATAACAAGAACCAAAAAATGAATGTAGCTATAAAAGATGGTGAAAGCAATAGGAGTTTCACTCTCCTGTCTGGGGGGTGGGTGGGGCGGGCAGTGAGGGAATCATATTCTATGTCACCTCTGAGAGCAAAGAGTAATTTTCTGAGTTCCAGGATACGTGATAACGGCTTGACTTAGAGCCGAGTTGTAACTTGTTCTTCCTGTCCATCACCCCATTTGTGCATGAGCAGGTCACAAGCCTCTCCCCACGTTTCAAATACATCCTCTGAGGAGTCTAAAAGTTTAGAATTTGAGGAACAGATGCTGGATACGCAGTGAAGAGAGCTGGAACAGGCTAGAGGGCATTCAGTGCTCTGAGCAGTGCCCTGGGCTTCACCTAATTCTACCTCACTGAGGTTAATTTCACTTTGAGAACAGGCCTCTGCTTTCCCTTTCTCCATCTGAGAATATCTGATGTCCTGCCACATATAGTGTGGCTGAACAATTCCATCAGAGATGGTGTACATTGGCTCTGAACTGGGTTCGGACATATGACCATTAAACTTGGAGAATAGGAGACCCAGTTTCTTGAGAGAGGGACCCATGAAGGATCGTTTGCTTGATGACTCAGCTTTTGACTTGCCTTGGGCACCACCGACTCTTGGCATAGTCCTGATGAGAGGTGGCCCATGGCAGGCTTTTTTCTTGCAGCCTACATTGAAAGAGACACTCTTGGATTTGGCCCGAGCCCCACCACTGCCATCGTTGGTATCATCCCTCTGTGAGAGTTCAGTGCTGCTAGTGGAAAAGCTTCTCCTTTGGTGCTTCCTGTTTCCCAAGAGGTCAAGCACTTCATATCGAAAACTGGAGATATCCTGCTTTAATTCCTAGGGCAAGAGAGAAGACATTATGTTAAGAAGCTTCGGAATGTTCCAGGTTTTAGTCTCATAGCAAATCACAAGGTATACGAACTACCAGAAACATCTCACATTATTCTACCACAAGAAAAACATAGTAACAAATCTGTGGGCAGGACTGGCCCTTGGGAAAAAAATGTGCAATTGGTAAAGTTGATTTCAGAACCTCCCTATCAGGAGTACACCAACAGACTGAAATGTTAACCAACGATGACGGTATTAGAGTAGGGTATTGGCTCTCATCGACATCTCCATAGAGAAAGATACAGAAGAGGAAAAGCTTTAGGACTCAGGAATAAAACTAGGGAAGTGGAATGTCAGGTGGTGAGACTGCTGTTTTGAGATTAGTGCTCAAGTCGCTCAGTTGTGTCTGACTCTGTGATCCCATGGCCTGTAACCAGCCAGGTTCCTCTGTCCATGGGATTTCCCAGGCAAGAATACTGGAGTTGGTTGCCATTTCTTCCTCCAGAGGATCTTCCCAACCCAGGGATCAAACCCACATCTCCTACATTGCAGGCCAATTCTTTATCATTGAGCCACCTGGCAAGCCCCATTTTGGGACAGGGGACCCTGTTTATCCAAGTCCCTGTGAAATGTCTTCTCTCACTGGCTGCCTAGATACTAGATTGCTCTTTTAAAAATCATCTTTGAAAAGCTTACATCGGATGATTTAATTTTTTTGCTTAACACTTTTTAGTAACTTGTCACTGACCTTATGAAAAAGGAAAAATGCCATACCACAGACTACAAGGTTTTTCATCTCTCCTGTATCATATCTTTCTACTCTTTCCCCAGGCTCGCCACTGTCCACCTGTATGAACATATTCTCTCTTGCCTCTGAGTCTCTGCATGTGCTGCTGTTCTCTCTGGAACACTCTTCTACCCAACTAGCCCCTCTTTAGACCTCAGCTTGAATATGGCTTCCTCAGAAAAGCCTACCTCAAATCCCCAAGTCCCAGCTGGGTGTCCCCCCATTTCTAAGTCTCCACAGTACCTTGTGTTGCTCTTGTCAGAATACTCCATCATTCATCACCCTCTATTATTATTGTGTGTCACTCCATGGGAGAGAAGGGGCGGCTTCTATCTTGCTCATCACTGTGCTCCATAGCAAGCCCTCAACTGGTGAGTTATATGTAGATTAGGATAACAGCCTTCATGCATTCCTTAGAAAATGTATATGTGTTCTAGGATAGGGTTTCCCAACCAATTGACATGTTGAGTGTGGCACTTCTTTGTTAAGGGATCTGTCCTGTGCATTGTAGGATTTTTAGCAACAACCCTGGTCTCTACTCACTAGATGCCGATAGCATTCCAGTGTGACAAGCAAAAATGTGTAATGCTAGGATATCATAAATGTTAAGTTTTAAAATAATAGTTTTTTTTGTCTTTATCATATCTTTTAAGTAAAGTAGACCTTTAAATCTCACACATCCTTGCCACATCGTTTAAAGCATTCAATTCCCACACTGAGAAACACTCAGACTATTAAAAGACTGTGTATTTTTATTATTCATAAAGCTGACTGTGGTGGTGTGACAAACACTGGTAAAATCTCTTCATCTATTGGAAGAACTGTAACTGGTTTTACTGTATTATAGGCAGTTGAAATTCCATCACCAGAAACTTCAAATACTGTGAAGATTAAATAATGCTTAAGAAATGTGAAATGAGAAATTAAACCACTTTATGACCAAATTACCTTAAAATTTTCTTCTGTTAGTCCCTCATTTGTTTTGGAATTTCTTATCATAGCTGCCACATATCTTTTGACTAAATTCCTGATAACTTCCTGGAATTTAAACAAAAACATGAAAAGGCATTCAGTTTTCTTCTTGGACTCTTAATACAATAAGGAACATATACAAGAAAAAAATATGCCTAGACTGTCTTTACAATAGAAAATTCTCACAGGATCCAACCATTTTCTACAAAACCCCCAGTTAAGTCCTCTGGCTAAATGAAAAATTACTATGTGTCCAAATTTGGTGGCAGAGTGGGCCAGTGAAATCAAATTCACCCAAAATAAAATTTTTCCACCCAGGCATAAGGTAAACATGATTCACATTAATAGAATAATCAGAGTAGAGTAATCCTTGAGTGGTCACAGTCAATATCCTTTCCCTTCAGGCTGGATTAAACTTTAACCCTCTTAGTAAGATGAGAGTTTTTCTTCCTTTTATAAAGTTGAAAAAGTCATTTTTCAGTGTCACAAAATCTGCTGATTTCGATGTCCAATAATTACATAGTCAAGATATTTTTTATTAAAGTCAATATGTTCTTCTGTTTTACAGGGATAGCTTCTTTTAACTTAGCCTCCTGGGAATGGTATACACATAGTCACTCAACTTTGTGTTAGTAACGGTAATGATGATAGCCACCACTTAGTGCAATATGTCAGGCACTGCCAGGACACACATGCACACACAAATACATACATACTCACCACTCAATTCTCACAACTATACTCTGAGTTAAGTTTAATCATCCCTAATTTACAAATGAAGAAACTGAGGCTCAGGGAGGATAAGTGACTTATCCAAGGTCAGACAACTGAACAAGAACTATTGTGCTTAGTTCATATAAAGAAGCTTTACCTGGTAATGTTGGTTCTGTATCAGGCTGTCAGCATGGCGTTCCTGTCATTGAAAATGGACAGAAAGCTTATATCAGCACTGTCCCAGCAGCCCACCCACTCAAATATATTTCTAAATATTAGGACTGAAACATGACACAGGAGCTGCTGCTTGACAAACCCCCAAAGCATCTGTAGGTTGGAGTAGTTTTATGATGTTTGAGATAGGGAATGCCACAAAGGAGGGAAAGGAGAAAATAGTTGTTTTTACAAAGAGACAATTTTAAAAGGCCTTACTGTGAAGCTTCTCAAGTTGCGCCTTCTCCGTCTACCATCAGGGTCTCTTTTAGGGCAGAAGGTGTTGTTGAACCAGTTGCCAAGGTATAGAAATGACTTGGGGCTGGGGATAATGTTGAAAGGAGGTGGCAAGGTGCCACCTTCATCAAAGTAACTCATCCAGAGCTTCGTCCTTGCAAACTTCCACTCAATATCAGCATGATCCTGTGAAAGACAAGTTCAAAGATAGGGGATGGGAAAATATAAAATGCACCCATGACTCATTCTAAAAGTTCTACTTGCTTCTCCAGAGGGAAATATGTCAGTAGCTATAAAAATTCAATTTACACTGACCTTACCCTCTAGTGTTTTCCTCTACATGTTTTCTAGTTGCAACATTTACGTTTTGCTCTATGATCAATTTTGAGTTCATTTTTGCTTAAGGGGTGAAGTTTACATTGAGGGTTTTTTTTTCCTGTTTTGTTTTTGCCTGTCAATGTTCATTAGCCATTTGCTGAAAAGGCTATTTTTCTTCCACTGAACTGCTTTTGCACCTTTGTCAATAAGTTGTGCATACTGGGACTACTGGCTATTCACATTCAAAAGAATAAAGTTGGATTCCTAACTCACACCACGTACAACATTCAACTTAAAATGAATCCAGAACTAAATTTAATAGATAAAAAGTATAAAACTCTAAGAAGAAAATTAAGGAGTAAATATTTATAACCCTGGATAAAACAATGGTTTCTTAGAGAAGACACCAAAAGCTAAGGAAAAAGAGAACAAAATAGGTAAATTGGACTTGGTCAAAGTTAAAAACTGTACATCAAGGACACCATAAAGAAAATGAAAAGACAACCCACAGAATAAAAGAAAGTAATGAAATATCATATATCTGATAAGGGACTTGTACCCAGACTATATAAAGAATGATAACGATTCAATAATAAAAAGACAATTCAATTAGAAAAAGAAGAAAGCACTTGAATAGACATTTGCAGAAAGACACAAATGAGGTCACGCAGTTCAGTCGCTCAGTCGTGTCCGACTCTTTGCGACCCCATGAATCGTAGCACGCCAGGCCTGCCTGTCCATCACCAACTCCCGGAGTTCACTCAGACTCATGTACATTGAGTCCGTGATGCCATCCAGCCATCTCATCCTCTGTCATCCCTTTCTCCTCCTGCCCCCAATCCCTCCCAGAATCAGAGTCTTTTCCAATGAGTCAACTCTTCTCATGAGGTGGCCAAAGTACCGGAGCTTCAGCTTTAGCATCATTCCTTCCAAAGAAATCCCAGGGCTGATCTGCTTCAGAATGGACTGGTTGGATCTCCTTGCAGTCCAAGGGACTCTCAAGAGTCTTCTCCAACACCACAGTTCAAAAGCATCAGTTCTTCGGTGCTCAGCCTTCTTCACAGTCCAACTCTCACATCCATACATGACCACTGGAAAAACCATAGCCTTGACTAAACAGACCTTTGTTGGCTATCTATGTTGGTCATAACTTTCCTTCCAAGGAGTAAGCGTCTTTTAATTTCATGGCTGCAGTCACCATCTGCAGTGATTTTGGAGCCCCCCAAAATAAAGTCTGACACTGTTCCCACTGTTTCCCCATCTATTTCCCATGAAGCGATAGAACCAGATGCCATGATCTTCGTTTTCTGAATCATTAGGAGTATTCAAATTGAAACCACAATGAGATATGACTTTAAACCCACTAAGATAGCTATAACAATTTTTCATAAAAGAATAGCTAGTGTAGGTTAGAATCTGGAGAATTTGCACCCCTCACATACTGCTGGTGGCAACGTGAAATGGTGCAGCTACTTTGGAAAACCATATGGCAATTCCTCAAATAGTTAAACATAGAGTTATCATACAATCCAGCAATTTCACTCCTAGCTACATACCCAAGAGAAACGAAAGCACATTCTACACAGAAACGTGTACACAAATGTTCAGCAGCATTTCTCATAATAGCTAAAGAGTAGAAACAACCTAAATGTCCATCCGCAAATAAATGGATAAACAAAATGTGGTATACTATCATTATTATCCAGTCTTTAAGAGGAATGAAGTTTTGATACATACTGCAACATAGATGAACCTTGCAAATCTTAGGCTGAGTGAAAATATATTCTGCTGAGTCTTCCAATCCGTGAATGCTGTATGTCATTTCTTTCATCCATGTTTTGTAGTTTTCAGTGTGTAAGTCCTATCTATACATGTTTTGTTAACCTTTTGCCTAAATTGAAACCAGTTACGCTGAAGAAGCTGAAGTTGAACGGTTTTATGAAGACCTATAAGACCTTTTAGAACTAACACCCAAAAAAGATATCCTTTTCATTATAGGGGACTGGAATGCAAAAGTAGGAAGTCAAGAAACACCTGGAGTAACAGGCAAATTTGGCCTTGGAATGCGGAATGAAGCAGGGCAAAGACTAATAGAGTTTTGCCAAGAAAATGCACTGGTCATAGCAAATACCCTCTTCCAACAACACGAGAAGACTCTACACATGGACATCACCAGATGGTCAACATCAAAATCAGATTGATTATATTATTTGCAGCCAAAGATGGAGAAGCTCTATACAGTCAACAAAACAAGACCAGGAGCTGACTGGGGCTCAGATCATGAACTCCTTATTACCAAATTCAGACACAAATTGAAGAAAGTAAGGAAAACCACTAGACCATTCAGGTATGACCTAAGTCAAATCCCTTATGATTATACAGTGGAAGTGAGAAATAGATTTAAGGGCCTAGATCTGATAGATAGAGTGCCTGATGAACTATGGAAAGAGGTTCGTGACATTGTACAGGAGACAGGGATCAAGACCATCCCCATGGAAAAGAAATGCAAAAAAGCAAAATGGCTGTCTGGGGAGGCCTTACAAATAGCTGAGAAAAGAAGAGAGGTGAAAAGCAAAGGAGAAAAGAAAAGATATAAGCATCTAAATGCAGAGTTCCAAAGAATAGCAAGAAGAGATAAGAAAGCCTTCTTCAGCGATCAATGCAAAGAAATAGAGGAAAACAACAGAATGGGAAAGACTAGAGATCTCTTCAAGAAAAGTAGAGATACCAAGGGAACATTTCACGCAAAGATGGGCTTGATAAAGGACAGAAATGGTATGGACCTAACAGAAGCAGAAGATATTAAGAAGAGGTGGCAAGAATACATGGAAGAACTGTACAAAAAAGATCTTCACGACCCAGATAATCATGATGTGATCACTAATCTAGAGCCAGACATCTTGGAATGTGAAGTCAAGTGGGCCTTAGAAAGGATCACTACGAACAAAGCTAGTGGAGGTGATGGAATTCCAGTGGAGCTGTTTCAAATCCTGAAAGATGATGCTGTGAAAGTGCTGCACTCAATATGCCAGCAACTTTGGAAAACTCAGCAGTGGCCACAGGACTGGAAAAGATCCGTTTTCATTCCAATCCCAAAGAAAGGCAATGCCAAAGAATGCTCAAACTACTGCACAATTGCACTCATCTCACATGCTAGTAAAGTAATGCTCAAAATTCTCCAAGCCAGGCTTCAGCAATACGTGAACCATGAACTCCCTGATGTTCAAGCTGGTTTTAGAAAAGGCAGAGGAACCACAGATCAAATTGCCAACATCTGCTGGATCATGGAAAAAGCAAGAGAGTTCCAGAAAAACATCTATTTCTGCTTTACTGACTATGCCAAAGCCTTTGACTGTGTAGATCACAATAAACTGTGGAAAATTCTGAAAGAGATGGGAATACCAGACCACCTAACCTGCCTCTTGAGAAATCTGTATGCAGGTCAGGAAGCAACAGTTAGAACTGGACATGGAAAAACAGACTGGTTCCAAATAGGAAAAGGAGTACATCAAGGCTGTATATTGTCACCCTGCTTATTTAACTTATATGCAGAGTACATCATGAGAAACACTGGACTCGAAGAAAGACAAGCTGGAATCAAGATTGCTGGGAGAAATATCAATAACCTCAGATATGCAGATGACACCACCCTTATGGCAGAAAGTGAAGAGGAGCTAAAAAGCCTCTTGATGAAAGTGAAAGAGGAGAGCGAAAAAGTTGGCTTAAAGCTGAACATTCAGAAAACGAAGATCATGGCATACAGTCCCATCACTTCATGGGAAATAGATGGGGAAACAGTGGAAACAATGTCAGACTTTATTTTTTTGGGCTCCAAAATCACTGCAGATAGTGACTGCAGCCATGAAATTGAAAGAGGCTTACTCCTTGGAAGAAAAGTTATGACCAACCTAGATAGCATATTGAAAAGCAGAGACATTACTTTGCCGACTAAGGTCTGTCTAGTCAAGGCTCTGGTTTTTCCTGTGGTCATGTATGCATGTGAGAGTTGGACTGTGAAGAAGGCTGAGCGCTGAAGAATTGATGCTTTTGAACTGTATGTTGGAGAAGACTCTTGAGAGTCCCTTGGACTGCAAGGAAATCCAACCAGTCCATTCTGAAGGAGATCAACCCTGGGATTTCTTTGGCAGGAATGATGTTAAAGCTGAAGCTTCAGTACTTTGGACACCTCATGTGAACAATTGACTCATTGGAGAAGAGTCTGATGCTAGGAGGGATTGGGGGCAGGAGGAGAAGGGGATGACCGAGGATGAGACGGCTGGATGGCATCACGCACTCGATGGACGTGAGTCTGAGTGAACTCCAGGAGTTGGTGATGGACAGGCAGGCCTGGCGTGCAGCGATTCATGGGGTCGCAAAGAGTCGGACACGACTGAGTAACTGAACTGAACTGAATGCCTAAGTATTTCATTTTACTTACAACAATTTACATTGTTACTGTCTTTTAAAATTTCAGTTCCCAATTGTTCATTGCTAGTATATGGTTGATTTTTGTGTATTGACTTTGTATTTTGTGGCCTTGTGAAATTCGTTTTTTTATTCTATGAAAATTTTAAAATAGATTATTTAGGGTTTACTTCAATCAGAATCACAGGACAGTTTTATTTCTTCTTTTCCAATCTATACGTCTTCAATGTTTTTCCTTATTGCACTATACAGAATCTCTAGTACAAAGTGGAATAGAAGTATGTAAAGCAGATATACCTTGTTACTGATCTTAGAAATTCTTCTTTCAGCACTTAGTTTGCTATAGGTTTTGTGGTTCAGGTTGTGCACATTGCATTCTATTCCAATTTTGCTAAGACGTTTAAAAAAAGAATCAGAGTAGAAGTCTGTCAAACAACTTTTCTGGTCATATAAATTGATATGACCATAGGATTTTTCTTTTTTAGACTATTAATATGATGAATTACTTTGAATTTCTGGAGTAAATTCTATGTGGTTATGGTATGTTCTTTTTATATATTGCTGGATTCAAATATGTTAGTGCTCTGTTGAGGATTTTCCTGTCTATGTTCCTAAAGGATATTGGTCTACAGGTTTTTTTTTTTTTAATTTTCTGTACTTTTTTCCTGGTTTGGGTATCAATAGAATACATTATATATGTAATATATTTATATGTAATTAAATTAATTTTACCAATTTCTTTTCACTATATTTTAATGTGGCTACTATAAAATGTAACATATGTGGCACATATTTGTGACTTGCATACAATTTTATTGTACAGAACTTCCCTAGACTAATGGTGTATTTAGTCCTGCCTAACAAGGCTTAAAAGCAAGCCTCAGAGGTCAAACTATTTCCAGAATAAAGCTCAAGAGTATTTAAAACAATACAAATATATCCAGCGTCCAACAAGGTAAAATCATAATGTCTGACATTCAATACAAATTTATCACAAATGCCAAGAAACAGGAAAATATGATACATAATGAAGAAAAATCTATTAAACAGAAGCAGATACAAATCAGTTGTATTCTATATACTGGCAATGAACAATAAAATGTTAATTTTAAGAAAGTATCATTTAAAATATAAAATCCTTAGGAATAAATATGACAAAAATATATGTGTTTTTTAATATTGGAAACTGTGAAAGATTACTGACATAAATTAAAGAAGACTTAAATAAATGTAAAGAAATGGCATATTCATGAATTGAGAGACTGAATATAGTTAGGATGGCAATTCTTTCCAAATTGATTATAGATTCAATACAATTTCAGTCAAATCTCAGTTGACATTTTTATTTATTTATTTATTTTTAATTTTTACTTTACAATTCTGTATTGGTTTTGGCATAGATTGACATGAATCCACCACAGGTGTACATGTGTTCCCAAACATGAACCCCCCTCCCACCCCCCTCCCCACAACATCTCTCTGGGTCATCCCCG
>NW_024070207.1:17618333-17636973 GCF_014754425.2 Oryx dammah
GGCTGAGTAATACTCCATTGTGTATATGTACCACAGCTTTCTTATCCATTCATCTACTGATGGACATCTAGGTTGTTTCCATGTCCTGGCTATTATAAACAGTGCTGCGATGAACATTGGGGTACATGTGTCTCTTTCAATTCTGGTTTCCTCCGTGTGTATGCCCAACAGTGGGATTGCTGGGTCATAAGGCAGTTCTATTTGCAATTTTTGAAGGAATCTCCACACTGTTCTCCATAGTGGCTGTACTAGTTTGCATTCCCACCAACAGTGTAAGAGGGTTCCCTTCTCTCCACACCCTCTCCAGCATTTATTGCTTGCAGATTTTGGGATCGCAGACATTCTGACTGGTGTGAAGTGGTACCTCATTGTGGTTTTGATTTGCATTTCTCTAATAATGAGTGATGTTGAGCATCTTTTCATGTGTTTGTTAGCCATCCGTATGTCTTCTTTGGAGAAATGTCTATTTAGTTCTTTGGCCCATTTTTTGATTGGGTCATTTATTTTTCTGGAATTGAGTTTCAGGAGTTGCTTGTATATTTTTGAGATTAGTTGTTTGTCAGTTGCTTCATTTGCTATTATTTTCTCCCATTCGGAAGGCTGTCTTTTCACTTTGCTTATGTTTTCCTTTGTTGTGCAGAAGCTTTTAATTTTAATTAGATCCCATTTGTTTATTTTTGCTTTTATTTCCAGAATTCTGGGAGGTGGATCATAGAGGATCCTGCTGTGGTTTATGTCAGAGAGTGTTTTGCCTATGTTCTCCTCTAAGAGTTTTATAGTTTCTGGTCTTACATTTAGATCTTTAATCCATTTTGAGTTTATCTTTGTGTGCAGTGTTAGAAAGTGATCTAGTTTCATTCTTTTACAAGTGGTTGACCAGTTTTCCCAGCACCACTTGTTAAAGAGATTGTCTTTACTCCATTGTATATTCTTGCCTCCTTTGTCAAAGATAAGGTGTCCATATGTGTGTGGATTTATCTCTGGGCTTTCTATTTTGTTCCATTGATTTATATTTCTGTCTTTGTGCCAATACCATACTGTCTTGATGACTGTGGCTTTGTAGTAGAGCCTGAAGTCAGGCAAATTGATTCCTCCAGTTCCATTCTTCTTTCTCAAGATTGCTTTGGCTATTCGTGGTTTTTTGTATTTCCATACAAATCTTGAAATTATTTGTTCTAGTTCTGTGAAAAATATCGCCAGTATCTTGATAGGGATTGCATTGAATTTGTAAATTGCTTTGGGTAATATACTCATTTTCACTATATTGATTCTTCTGATCGATGAGCATGGTATATTTCTCCATCTATTAGTGTCCTCTTTGATTTCTTTCATCAGTGTTTTATAGTTTTCTGTATATAGGTCTTTAGTTTCTTTAGGTAGATATATTCTATTTTTGAAGAAACTGACAAACTGCTTTCAAGTTTATATATAAATACAAAAGATGTAAAAGATGTAACTAAAAGATTTAGTTAATTTTGAAAAAGAACAAATTGGCATTGAAGATCAATGGAACAAAATAAGAAAGTCCAAAAATAAGTGTGTGCATATGCATAATTACAGGCATATATGCAGTTGACTTTTAAGAAAGGTGTCAAGGCAATTTAACTTGGAAAGGATAATCTTTTCAACAAATTACCTTGGAATAGTTGGACTTCCAGAGGGAAAAAAATAAAGAATCTTGATCCTTACTTCATACCGTATACAAAAATTAACTCGAAATGAGTTGTAACTCAAAGTTATGGGAGAGCTAAATCTATAAATATTTTACTAATAAACAATTCGCTAGTTTTTTTCTTTCTGCTTGCTTTGTGTTTAGTTTACTGTATTTTTCTAGTTTCATAAAGGTGGAAATTTAAGTTATTGATTTGAAATATTATTTACTTTTTAATATAAGCTTTTAAAAAATTATAGATTTCTTTCTGGGGATATTTAGGATATACCTTACTCTCCCTTTTACTCATCTCAAAGTATCTTCTAATTTCCTTTGTGATTTCCTCTTTGAACCAGTAGTTATTTTGCAGTATCTTCTCTACTATCCATTTATATGTGAATATCCCAAATTTTATTGTATTATTGATATCTAATGTTTGCAGAACATATTTTTTTAAATTATTTCAGTCCTTTAAAAAATTAGACATTTTATGGACTAACATATAATCTGTCCTGGAGAATGTTCCATGTGCAGTTCAGAAGAACATATATTCTGCTATTGTTGTATGGTGTGTTGTATAGATAGATGTCCATTAGGTCTAGTTGGTTTATAGCATTGTTCAAGTATTCTATTTCCTTTTTGGTCATTTGTTTACTTACTTCTGTTTGTTACTGAAAGTGGGGTAATAAAGGTTCCAATGGTTATTATTGAATTTCTATTTCTCCCTTCAGTTCTGCCAGTTTTTGCTTCATATATTTTTCAGCTCTGTAGATAGGTGGAAATGTGTTTATAATTGTTAAATCTTCATGATAAACACATTCCTTAATCATAAAAAATGTCCTTTGTTTTCTCTAATAACAAATTTTATCTTAAATTCTATTTTGTCTGATAATTAGTATAGCCACTTAGCTAGCTCTCTTTTGATTACTGTTTGCACCATTTATCTTTTCCCAGTCTTTTACTTACAGCTGGGCTTCCCTGGTGGACAGTGGTTAGGACTGCACTCCCAATGCAGGGAGCATGGTCAAGGAACTAAGATCCCACATGCCACATGGCATGGCCAAAAAATCTTTCATCTTTTACTTATAATCTACTTGTATCTTTGAATCTAAAGTGTATCTCTTCTAGACAGAATATAGTTGAATCATGTGTGTTTATTAAAAGTCTAGCAATCTTTGCCTACTAACTGGTTTTCTTACTCTAGTTACATTTATAGTAATTACTGATAAAGTAGTATTTACATCTGCCATGTTTCCATTTTCTGTATGTTGCATGTCTCTTTTGTTCTTTTGTATTATGCAGTTATCTTTCAAAGTAGCTAGGAAAAAAGTACCCCCCCAATAAGATTTGTATTGTATGTATCTATACAATTACCTTTAATTATCTTTTTTTGGTGCTCTCTACTTCTTTGTGTTTTTTTTTTTTTTTTGAGGAGAGGGTTGGTTTGTTGTTTGTTTGTTTGTTTGTTTTGTATTGTCTAGTGTCCTTTCATTTCAGCCTGAAGAATTCTCTTTAGCATTTCCTATAGGATGTGCCTTCTGGCCATTAATTCTCTCGGTCTTTGTGTACTTGAGAAATGTCTTTATTTTTTCTTCATTTAAGGATATTTTTGCTGATTATAGAATTCTTGGTTGGCAGTCTTTTGCTTTAAACATTTTGTATATGTCATCTCACTGACTTCTAGATCCCATTGTTTTGGATGGAAATCAGCTATCTTTTCCTCCTTTCAAGATTTTTTTCTTGGTCTTTGAGAGTTTGACTAAGACGTGGCTTTTTCTGTGTGTTTATCTTACTAGGGAATATTTGAGTTTGTGGATGTGTAACTATTTTTGAGAAGTATTTATTCATTGTTTCTTTAAATATCCTTCCAGTTCTTTTTTTATTTTCTTTCTTCTTTGTCTGGGACTCCCATTATGTGTATGTTGGCCATTTAATGGTGTCTCACCATTAAATTCTCTGAAGCTCTGTTTGTTTTTATCCATTCTGTTTTACTTTCTGATCGTCAGTCTAGACAATGGTACTTGAATTACCTTCAAATTTGCTAATTCTTTCTGCCAGCTGAAATCTGCTGTTGAGCCCATCTAGTGAATTTTTCATTCTGCTACACTTTTCAAATCCAGAAATTCAATCTGATCCTTTTGAAAACAATTTCTATCACTTTATTAATATTCTCTATTTGATGAGACATTGTTCTCATAACTTTTAAAAAATTATTTAGATGGTTTCCTTTAGTTATTTGAAGATGTTTAAAATAGCTATTTCAGTCTTTAATGAAACCAACATTTGGGCTTCCTCAAGGACAATTTCTATGACATCTTTTTTCCTGTGTATAAACCATACCTTCTGTGTGTGTGTGTGTGTGTGTGAGAGAGAGAGAGTGTGTGTATGTTTTGTAATTTTTTGCTGAAACTAGACATTTTAAGCAATTTAATATGATAACTCTGGAAATCTGATCCCCTTCTTCCAGACTTTCATTTTTATTGTTTTACATGACTTTCCTTGACTGATTCTGCAAAATCTGTATTCTTTGTCATGGGCAGTCATTGAAGTCTCTGTTCACTTAGCCAAGTAATTAGATAATGATTGCACAGGGATTTCATTAACTGCCTTAAATCAATAAGTTTCTCACATTTTGCTTATGGCTCTGTGTTTGCATAGTGACACATCTTCAATGTTCTTGTAGTTTATCATCTATAAATGACATGTTTGAGACAATAAGGGAAATTTAAATATGGGCTCCCAAATTAGTAATTATAGTGTATCAGTGTTATATTTCTTGAGTGAGGTATGGTATTGTGATAATATAGTTAAATATATATGACAGTATTTGTAGTGAAATGTGATATTGGCAATTTACTTTCAAATATCTTTTAAAATGTCCTTGGGCCCTATCATATATATACAGTGGTAAGAGCTTTGTTTCAGAGGCCATATCAACTTGTGACTTATATCCACAACCTTTTAACTTAATGCCAAATAAGATGGCTATACAATATAGTCTCCATTGTCAAAAGTGTACATTGTAATGGAGAGAAAAATCTTTTTTATTAGCACATGAAATCTTTAAAAGGAGACCTATGTCTTACACTGTTTGTCTTAGGGTGGTTTTTGAGTGAACATTCAGTCTGTCAGTGATAACTAGAATTTGCTCCTTGGTCTTTCACATATTCCACGAAGGTTTGCACTTTGCTTTCCAAGGTAGTAGTACTTAGCTATGATATTAAAGGATTAGCAGATCAAAAATGACATCAAGCAGAATAGAGATTTGTAAACCTGGTTCTATGAATGAAGGTAATGGACTCAGTGAATCTATTAAAATTGTATATAAAATATTGGGGTTTTAAAATTTTTCTGGGCTTTCATCATGTTCTCAAAGAAGTCTGCCCTCCCCTAAATGGTTCAGATCTACTGAAGTAGAGGATAGAGGATTCTGTTGATTTCTAAGATGCCCATTGCCTGTATCTGAACAGTGCAAACCAGCTCTTAACGGATAAATCAGAAATACTTCTATGTTCTCTAGGAGGGAATAAATGGCTTTGGGTTAAGTGAGCAACCAGTTCAAAAGGGGAAAAAAGCCCTAGATTAAATTTAAGGTACTTTTTTATTTTTTATTTTACTTTAAAATTCTGTATTGGTTTTGCCATACATCGACATGAATCCACCACGGGTGTACATGCGTTCCCAAGGTACTTGTTAAACCCACTGCTAAATTTTATTTCATGAGTTAATAAAGAAGCACATATATTACCATGTTTGAAAAATATTTTGATAGCTATTGTCATATAATTTATTTCTATGGTAATTGCATATATTTTGTTTTCATGTAGCCCAGTCTGTGTGTTTTTTCTTTTGATATACATGCTTTTGCTGTTCTAATCTTTTAAAAAATGTAAATATATTTGACATATAACATTAAGGTATACAACATTGTTGATTTGATACACTTATACATGGTGATATGATTGCCATGGTAGCTCTATTGCATCACATAATTATTGTTTTTTGGTGGTTGGAATAATTAAGATCTAGTGTCTTAGCAATTTTGATGATTACAGTATGATATTATTGTCCCTAGTCACTATATTGTGCATTATATCTCCAGGACTTGCTACTAGTTTCAAGTTGTACCCTTAGGCAATGTGAATTGTGCACTTTCAAAAATGAATTTTATGGTATCTGATTATATCTTAATGAAGCTGTTACCAAAAAGTAAACTGAGAAGAAAACATAGGAATAATTTTCGTGACTTTATGTTAGGCAGCGATTTCTTAGATTTCACAGATAGCAATGCTGCTCTCCTCATCTTTTAAACTGTACAATTCAGTAGTTTTTAATAGATTTACAGAGTTGAGCAACAATCACCACTATCTATTCTAGAAGATTTTTATCACTCCTGAAAATCCCCTGTATCCATTAGCAGTCAATTCCCAGCACTTGATCCCCTCCCCAAAGCCCCTATCAGCCCATAATCTACATTAGTTTCCATGGATTTGTCTATTTTGAACATTTCATACGGATGGATTCTATAATATTGATCCTTTGTGTGTAGATTCTTTCACTTAGCATGTTTTCAAGGTTCACCCATGTTGTGTGTGCTCAGTCGCTCAGTTATGTCTGACTCTTTGTGACTCCATTGACTGTAGCCCACCAGACTCCTCTGTTCATGGGATTTTCCAGGCAAGAATACTGGAGGGGGTTGCCATTCTGTCCTCCAGGGGACCTTCCTGACCCAGGGATAAAACCCATGTCTCTTGCATCTCCTGCATTGCAAGTGGATTCTTTACCACTGTGCCACCTGGGAAACCCATCCATGTTGTAGCAACTATCAATACTTCATTCCTTCCTATGGCTGAATAATACTACATTTCATTGTATGGACATATTACATCTTTGTTTACTTCCTCATCAGCTGATGGTTGTTTGAGTTGTTTCCACTTTGCTGTTAATATTAATGAATTATGTTGCTGTGAATATTTATGTCCAAGTCTTTGTGTAGATATGCTTTTTTTAAAAATTCTCTTGGGGACATAGGAATGGAATTGTTCAGTTATACAGTAACCCTATGTTTAACTTTATGAGAAATTGTCATACTATTTATTAAAGTGGTTGCACCATTTTACATTCCCACCATCAATGTATGAGTTCTGATTTTTCTACATCCTCACCAAAGCTCGCCACAGTCCATGTTTTTTTTTTTTTTTTTATCATAGACATGCTAGTGGGTGTGAAGTGGTATCTCATTCTGGTTTTGATTTATGTTTCCTTAATGCTGAGTGATGTTGAGCATGTTATCATGTGCTCATCAGCAATCTGTATATCTTATTTGGAGAAATGTTGATTCATATATTTTGTTTATTTAAGAATTAAGGATGAAATTTGGCATGAGCAACAGTCTGACTCTGGGGTTTTGAGATAATTTATAGTGGATGGAAGGGCTTCCCTGGTAGCTCAGCTGCTAAAGAATCTGCCTGCAATGCAGGAGACCCTGGTTCAATCCCTGAGTCAGGAAGATCCCTTGGAGAAGGGATAGGCCTGGAGAATCTCCATGGACAGAGGAGCCTGCTGGGCTAGTCCATGGAGTCACAAGGAGTCAGACACAGTTGAGTGACTAAGCACAGCACAGCAGCATAGTGGATGGCATGAATGATGACAATTTTAACCACCTCAACTCTCCATTCCCCAACTATTATTAAAGACAAAAAAAAATTCATTCGGAGTTCTGTAAAAGCAAAACAAAAAGTGCTAAAAAAATTATTGAACTCACTTTATTTCATCCAAATAACAAACTTACAACAATCCTGCATGCTCAAGCTATCTATCTTTTAATTTGTCCATTCTGGTATTAGGATTTACAAGTGAAATGATCATCACAGAGTTAAGTATTGATATATTTATTGAGTTGAAAAATGAAGTCATCCTTTTGGAGACAAAAGAAATATGATTTAGCAAATTGATTTAGAAATGAGACTGGCTTTGCTAGTTAGACTCTCTGACAGATATTTTTTTCAATGAATTGCTGAATCTGAAGCTTGAAAATTTTTTGGTAAAATTATATTTAAAACATGAGAATAAAGCATTTCATAAAGAAATGGTTGCTGCTGCTGCTGCTAAGTCGCTTCAGTCGTGTCCAACTCTGTGCAACCCCATAGATGGTAGCCCACCAGGTTCCTCCGTCCCTGGGATTCTCCAGGCAAGAACACTGGAGTGGGTTGCCATTTCCTTCTCCAATACATGAAAGTGAAAAGTGAAAGTGAAGTCACTCAGTTGTGTCCGACTCTTCGCGACCCCATGGACTGCAGCCTACCAGGCTCCTCCGTCCACGGGATTTTCCAGGCAAGAGTACTGGAGTGGGTTGCTAGTGCCTTCTCCAAGAACTGTTAAGCTGTATTAAAGTTAATAACATTTCTATTTTCAAGAACTTTCAAGAACTTTGTTTAGAATAATTGAGTTAAGCAAAGTGCCTCTATGTAAGACTGTAACTGGTACATTTAATAATTATTTGGTAAGCTTTAGTACAGTCTCCAAATTTAGTGGCTTAAAACAACAAATATTTATTATTGTAAAGTTTCTGTGGGTCAGGAATCTGGGTGTGGCAAGTTGTTTGCCTCTGGCTCAAGATCCGTTACAATGGTATAATCCAGTTGTTGGCTGGAGATGGGGTCTGGACTGAAGCCTGAACTGAGGGGCATTTTCTTCCAAGCTGGTTGCATGGTTGTTGACAAGATTCGGTTCCTTGTGGGCTGCTGGCCTGAAGACCTTAGTCTTTTGCTGGTTATTGGCCAGAGATCTCTCTCAGTTCTTTCTAGAGTGGGCCTCTCCATACCAGCTTATAAAATGACAGCAGACTTCCCCCAGAGGGTGTGTGAGAGAAAAGCCGTGGTTTTTTTTTATAACCTAATCTCTGAAATGACATCACTTTTGCCATAATATATTTGCTAAGAGTCCATAGATCCAGCTCATACTCAAGCAAAAAAGGTTGAATATGGATTCAGATAACAGGAAGTGGGTATCATTGGGGGCCATCTCAGAAGCTGCCACAGTATTACTTTCCAGAAATTGAGAAACTGAATGATTGTAATCTGTAGGGTAAAAGTCCCTACCACATTGAATTACTATAGAAAAAGTGAAGTGAAAGTCACCCAGTCATGTCCAACTCTTTACAGCCCCATGGAATATAGAGTCCATGGAATTCTCCAGGCCAGAATACTGGAGTGGGTAGCCTTTCCCTTCTCCAGGGCATCTTCCCAACCCAGGAATCAAACCCAGGTCTCCCACATTGCAGGCGGATTCTTTACCAGCTAAGCCACAAGGGAAGCCCAATTGCTACAGAAGTCAGTATGAAATGCCTAAGCTACTGCCTGGTATGTAGTAAGAACTACATAACTGTTCATTCCTTCTTCCACATTTCTGAGCCTATAATACCAGAAACAAACTTTGAATTTTCATTTTACCCTTTGATAGCCCAGAATAGGCAGTCTTTTGTCTGTGGAATATTTCTGTAGCTCTTAAAATACAGCAGGTATTCAACAAGCTCTTTGTAAAATGAAGTGAGTCACATTTTTTAACACAGGGTCTCTAGGTTCTTGTCATCTCTAGATACATTTGAAAAGGGAGAATGATGATATAGCTACTATAGGTATTTGGCTATTTTCTAATAAACTGAGCTGAATGTCCTGGTATCTGGGCAATGGCTTTACTACTTTTAATTTTTTTAAATCTCTTTGTGGGATAGCTTTTTATTTGTATGTTTAACCAAAAGCACTTATGTCTTTGAAAAAATAGTTTTCTAAATGTCTAATGATTTCAACAAAGAATAGAAACAAGCAATGGGCCGAGTTGTAAACCACAGGCATTTTTATTTTAGCTTAAGAATCTTTCTGGTGCCCACTTATTGTACCTACTCCAATCAGGTGAGGATATAATTTTTTCTAAATATTTTAAAAACAGCTCAAGGACCCCAGTTGATACCATTCCATTCTCCTTGTGCTCGGGTGACCTCACATTAGGATTTACTATGTAATAATTTGGCAGAGAACTTATTGCAAATTGTCTTCTCATTGGTCTTTTCCCACTCATTTATCAAATATAAATTCATTGTATACCTATTCATTCATTTTTAAATTAATTTTTATTTTTATTAAAGTATTATTGATTTACAATATTATTTTTCAGGTATACAGCAAAGTGATTTGGTTATATGTATGTATATATATGTATACATACATAAGAATATATATATATATATATATTCTTTTCCATTATAGTTTCTTACCAGATATTGAATATAGTTCCCTGAACCATACAGTAGGTCCTTGTAATCTATTTTTTATATAATAGCTTATATATGTTAATCCCATACTCCTAATTTATCCCTCCCCTCCCATCCCCTTTGGTAAGCATGTTTGTTTTCTATGTCTATGAATCTGTTTCTGTTTTGTAAATAAGTCCATTTGTACTATTTTTAGATTCCACATATAAGTTATATATAATATTTGTCTTTTTCTGGCTTACTTCACTTAATATGATAATCTCTAAGTCCATCCATGTTGCTGCCAATGACATTATTTCATTCTTTTTTTACAACTGAGTAATATTCCAGTGTATGTATATACCACATCTTCTTTATCCACTCCTCTGTCAATGGACATTTAGGTTGCTCCTATGTCTTGGCTATTGTAAATAGTGCTTCAGTTAACATTGGGGTGCATGTATCTTTTCAAAATAGAGCTTTCATTTTTTTCCAATATATGCCCAGGAGTGGGATTGCAAGGTCATATGGGAGCTCTCTTTTTAGTTTCTGAAGGAACCTCCATACTGTTCTCCATAGTGGCTGTACCAGTTTACATTCCCATCATTCATTTTTTTCTGTTCTTATCTTGAACAACTACTATATTCCAGATATTCTGATGGATGCTGGGTATAGCAAGATGACTATCCTCTAATGGTGGTGTGAATACCACACAGAACACAATTAGCATACAGAGGTAGCACCTGAATCATGAAGACTGGGACATAGCAGACCATCTGGGAGGATTGGTTGTACAATGTGAGCTATAAAGTAATGAGTAAGGTACTTATTCATCCAGATGTTCATTCATTCAACCAGTGTATATTGACTGCCTGCTAGGTGTGAGGAGCTGGGATTTTAGTATTGACTGCCTGCTAGGTGTGAGGAGCTGGGATTTTAGCAGTGAACAATATGAACCACATTATAATTTGGCATGTGGAAATTTATTTTCAACTCTTGATCTGCTTTGAATTGCCTGATTACAGACATGGTCTTTGTAGTCATATTTGTCTAAATCTCCCTAAATGTTTGATGCCCAAGAGATTTTCATTCACCTTATATGAGCTGGTCTTTTACCTTAAGTGATAGACAAATCAGACACAGACTTTTTAAATTTTTCAATGTTTGGTGACAGTGCCCTTTCCCATACTTTGCCCTACTGTCTCTACCCAACTATGACTTTTCAATATTCTCCAAGATCATCCCCTCGCTGGGTGCTTTTGTATAAGACAAAAACCTACACAATCATAGGCTGTGGTCCTTCCTCTTCCAAATTTCCAAAATTTTCAGGACTTTTGTGCTACCATAATGTGATTGTAGTGATACACATCCTTACACATGTGTTCTAATCATGTGTGTGGCCTTCATTGTCTTTGATATCATCAGCTGCTATAGAGCAACCAGGTGAGGACTTCTGTTTAGCTCCTTTCTCACTGCCAGTGTAATATAGATCATACTCTCAAACATTGTTGACTTGCTCAGATTTGGAACACATGGCCGCAGCTATGTCAAAGGAATGTGTCTGTTCATTTTCACATTTCTCAACAAATCTAAGCACAAGGTTATTTTTCTTGCAATCGAACTATAAGACCAATTTCTAACCAGTTTTTGATAAATTCTTAGGCACTCTCTCAGCTCTCCTGCCAGCAACCATCTTGCCCTAGCAAACTAGAAAGCTTTACAAGATAATGCAAAGGGAGAGTGGCAGGCACAGACATTGCAGAGAAGAACTAATCATAGCCTTTAAGGATAACAACTACTTCCAGGAGTCTTGGGCCTCATGGCAATACAAATTGCCATGAAATGCACAATTGTCAAGGTGGGACAATTCATTTCCCTGGCATTTCAAGGGAAATCTTCCTCACTTTGGACTTCTTTCTTCTGGTAAAATTCAGAGCATGCTTCTCAAATGTTGGTGTGCATCAGAATCATATGGGGCATTTGTTAAAAATGCAGATTTCTGGACCTCAGCAGACATCATATATTGTATTGTGGTTTTGCCTCAGGGCAATTTTTAAAGAATGTAAGCATTTGAAATATATCATTTGTGTAACTCCACTTTTGTCTTCATTCATTTAAAAAAATACACAGGAATCTTCAAAATATGGAAGGGGCCATACCTGCTACAATCTCTTGGAGGCACTGAAGTAGAGAAAGTGCCTTCAGTGAGTATCACCATCCTCCGCCAGGCGCTACCTCCAACTTTGTGTGCATGTGCAATAGTCTAGAGGGGAGCCAATTTTAATCATTTTGAGGCCTGCCAGGAATGACTTTGATGCGGGTTTGTGTAGTTTAGAGCCTTTATGGTAACTTCAATCCAAGTACACAAACTCAGCTGCAAAACATCAAGGCCAAACAGAGAACTCTCCCTCCACTTCTGCTCCTTGCCCATTCATTGCCTCCAGCACTCCCTGTACCCTAGTACTGATGCCCCCCAATATCCCCAGGCTGCAAGAGCCCCCTCAGTGGGTGTTGCAAACAGGTCTTCCTTCCCACTGAACACCTGGCAGTTGTCCACTGAGCAGCCATTAGGTCTGCCCCCCCACCCACTTCCATTCCCAGGGATTAAATGGCCACTAATTCCTCTGCCGATTATGTTGCTGCTGCTGCTGCTGCTGCTGCTAAGTTGCTTCAGTCGTGTCCAACTCTGTGCAACCCCATAGATGGCAGCCCACCAGGCTCCTCTGTCCCTGGGATTCTCCAGGCAAGAACACTGGAGTGGGTTGCCATTTCCTTCTCCAATGCATGAAAGTGAAAAGTGAAAGAGAAGTCGCTCAGTCGTGTCCTATTCTTAGAGACCTCATGGACTGCAGCCTACCAGGCTCCTCCATCCTTGGGATTTTCCAGGCAACAGTACTTGAGTGGGTTGCCATTGCCTTCTCCAGATTATGTTGGTAGGTGGGGGAAACTGCTGTTCTGATCTCTCAAGGACTTCATGAGTGTTACTTTTTTATTGGTTGTGCAAGTTTCCAGTCCTTGAAACAACCAAAGCTCGAGTGCACAAATTTCAGTGCTAAACACCAGGGCCAAGCTCACAACCCAGGGACTAGCTCCATCCATCTCTCTCATCCTCATGCTCCCAACTCCCCTCACATTTCATTACTGATACCAACCAGTCCCCTGTCTTGTTGCTTCATGAGCAATCCCCAGCTGTGTGCAGCTGGGGACCAGGAAGCAGGGAAGGAGCGACCAAAGAGGTTGTTTTTGAGCTGGGCTTTGAGAGATTGGCAGGATTTCTCCATGTAGCAATGAAGGTTAAGAACTTTCCAGAAAGAGGCAACACTAAGAAAAATCAGGAAGAGTAGAGAGATTGAGCATGGCCAATGATGTCCAGGGAACTACTTAAGATTTGTTTACATCAGAGGTTCTCAAACTTCAAGGCCTTATTAGACTTGCCTGGTGTGTCATAATACAGATGCCTGGGTCTCACTTCAAACTTGAAAAAATGGATAGATACTTTATTTTGGGGGGCTCCAAAATCACTACAGATAGTGGCTACAGCCATGAAATTAAAAGACTCTTACTCCTTGGAAGAAAAGCTATGACAAACCTAGACAGTATATTAAAAAGCAGAGACGTTACTTTGCCAACAAAGGTCTGTCTAGTAAAAGCTATGGTTTTTTTCAGTAGTCATGTATGGATGTGAGAGTTGGACTATAAAGAAAGCTAAGTGCAGAAGAATTGATGCTTTTGAACTGTGGTGTTGGAGAAGACTCTTGAGAGTCCCTTGGACTGCAAGGAGATCCAACCAGTCCATCCTGAAGGAGATCAGTCCTGGGTGTTCATTGGAAGGACTGATGCTGAAGCTGAAACTCCAATACTTTGGCCACCTCATGCAAAGAACTAATTCATTGGAAAAGACCCTGATGCTGGGAAAGATTGAAGGCAGGAAGAGAAGGGGATGACAGAGGATGAGATGGTTGGAGGGCATCACTGACTCAATGGACATGAGTTTGGGCAAGCTCCGGGAGTTGGTGATGGGCAGGAAAGCCTGGCGTGCAGCAGTTCATGGGGTTGCAGAGTCGGACATGACTGAGCGACTGAACTGAACTGTGGGGATGGGAGGGGGGGTGCTTCTAGAATCTTCATTGTTTCACAGGCTTCTTTGGGTGATTTTGACACAAGTGATTCTTGAACATCTTTTCAGAAACACTAATGTTTGGATTCTGCTTGCTTGTCCAGGTGTATTCAGCAAGCCAAAGCAGCAGAACAGCAGCTCTTCTGCCTTCCTGCATGTCCCTGACTTCCCATGGCCACTGCCTTTTGTCCCTCTGTTGATGGGACAGTGGGTAGTAGGTATAATTTGTGTACCTCCAAAGATAATGCTATCTTGCTGCTCAACAATATGAGAAAAACTAACTTATCCAGCTACTATGGAGAGAAGACATGGGAAGGAAGGAGGGGAAAAGTCAGAATTAATAACTGATATGGGCTTCCCAGGTGGTGCTAGTGGTAAAGAGCCTGCCTGCCAGTGCAGGAGACACAGGAGACGCATGCTCAGTCCCTGGGTTGGGAAGGTCCCCTGGAGGAGGGCATGGCACCCCACTCCAGTATTCTTGCCTGGAGAATCCCATGGACAGAGGAGCCTGGTGGGCTACGGTCCATGAGGTTGCAAAGGGTTGGACACGACTGAAGTGACTGAAGTGACTGAGCACTCGTGCAGCAGTCTCCCCAGGCTTTTTCGTTTCTAATTGGAGTATAGTTGCTTTACAATGTTGTATTAGTTTCTTCTGTACAGCAAAGTGAATCAGCTCTTTGTATACATATATCCCCAGGGTCTCTTAATGCGTGCATCAGTCAGTCAAAGAGATGCCCTTTCAACTAATGAATAGGTGAGGATGGGGCCAGGGAGGAAATGGATATTTGGTGCTTACTCAGGCTTGGCACTCTCTGGTCTTTCTTTGGCGGGGGTGTGTGTGTTGATCATGTTTAGTTAACATTCTCTGCAGAATTTATTACTTTTCCTTTCAATTTTACTGAGATGTAATTGGCATAAAGCACTGCATAAGTTTAAGGAGTACAGCATGGTGACGTGACTTACATATATTGTGAAGTGGTTACCACGGTAAGTTCAGTGAACATCTATCATCTCATATAGATACAAAAAAAAGGGGGAAAAAAGGTTTTATCCTTGTGATGAGAACTTTTTAGGATCTACTCTCTTAGCAGTTGTCAAATATACCATACAGTGGTGTTAATTACAGTCGTCATGTTGTACATGACATCCCCAGGACTTGTTTATCTTATAACTGGAAGTTTGTATCTTTGGACCACCTTCATCCAATTTCCCCACCTCCACACCCCCTGTCTCTGGTAACCACAAATCTAGTCTCTTTTTCTATGAGTTTTTTTAAAAAGATTCTATATATAGTTGAGATCATACAGTAGTTGTCTTTCTCTGATTTCTTTCACTCAGTTTAACACCCTCAAGGTCCCTGTTTGTTTTCTTTCTTATAAGAAGGTAGCAGGCTGTCTCATACTAAGGACGATAAAAGTGGCAGAACAAAAGACAACTGCAAATTGATCCAGTGTGTTAGGTCCCTGAGACCCAGAAAGATCTGCTTTCCATCTTCTAGAATGGTTCTGCAAGGTCCTCACAAGCAGACTGGGTTTTCTTCAGAGACCACTTAGTATGTGGAACACAAGCATGCTCATAAAAACAACACAGGTCATAAACAATGTAGCTTATTTATCTTTTCCTCTCTGAGTCCAAGGGATGCTGAAGGAAAAGTGGCAAATAAAATGAGGGCACTGGATCCTCAGAATTCCCTCCTCCATACTCCACCTTTGACTTACTCTGTTGCCTTCAAATAAATCATCTATTTTCTGAGTCAGAATGAAATTTGGGCCATTTTTAATTCATAATTTCTCAGGAAATCAACTAGCAGGATCACACAGCTTCTTCAATTCCTTACTAACTTGTCTGTAGTCATCTGAATAGTTTGTTTTTCTCTTCTTCTTGTCCTCACTCTCTTACCACAAGGTGGGCTGAGGGGTGTGAGGAGAAGAAAAAAAGTCTCAGGGAGATTAGATGATATATTCTGTGTGTTCTTAGTCCCTCAGCTGTATCCGACTCTTTGTGACCCCATGGACTGTAGCCCACCAGAGTCCTCTGTCCATGGGATTCTCCAGGCAAGAATACTAGAGTGGGTTGCCATACCCTCCTCCAGGAGATCTTCCCAACCCAGGGATCGAACCCAGGTCTCCCGTATCACAGCCAGATTCTTTATTGTCAAGCCACCAGGAAAGCCTGGATGATATACTGGGTTGGCTAAAAATTTTGTGCAGGTTTTTCCATATGATGTTATGGAAAACCTGTACAAACTTCTTTTTGGCCAATTCAATAAATTTAAAAAAATGTGATGCTCTCCCAGTAGACACCAGTACTCTCCATTGTTATATGAGGATATAAGAAGGTAAGCCTCATTGGAGTAGAACATAGGATGGGTAAGTTTTGATTGAGGAATAGCATGAAGAACAAAGTTGGGAACAGAATGCCCTGGTCTATGCAAGGTCAGAAGGAACAGCACAACTGTATGACTGATCACACACACCATACAAAGCAGCTCTCGAATCCACATCTTCTGACTCTTTATTGTTGCTGTTGTTTAGCCGTTCAGTCATGTCTGACTCTTTGTGACCCATGGGGCTGCAAAGAGTTGGACACGACTGAGCGAACAACACTTTCACTTATTCACTATATGTCATACAGTGTATCCCGGTTAAGGATGGAGGGACTTGAGTATAAAGTGTCTCTGCATTAGTATTAAGAGAAACACACTATGGAATAACTTCCTTGAGGATTCACTGGGCGATGCAAACTCCTCTGTGCCTGCAAAAGTCTGGAGGCCTAGGCCAATGGGAACTTTGATGAAGTCAGTGAGAGGATTCTGGTTCCACCTATCCAAGCCTGATTTTTTAATGAATGAGAAGGCCTATCATACTTTCTTTTCTTTCACTCTGGGTGATTCCTGACATGCCACATTTATTAAGAGCAGCTTTGAGATAATTCTGTTTCTCATCAAGCCTTTGTGATTACCTTACAATTTTATATGCACAGGTACTTCTAAAAATTCAAACATACAGGGAAAATCGAGAAAGAGAACAGAGGAAAAGCAAAATCCCATGACGGAAGAATGGAGAATAAGAAGGGTAGAAATACAATTACCTCTCCCACCAATTTTTTACTCTTAGATCATTTCTATTATCCTCTTTTAAACAAAGTTGTGTATACCTTGACAGCTAAGATAATGTAATTTTGCTGTCAGATCACAAGTAAAAAGCAGAGTATTGCAGTAGGTCATAACTTCTGAGGCTCCTTCTGGGGTATTTTGGCTTCTGTGTTGTAGCTACAGGCCACCTCCTGGCCCAGGCTGTCTCCATGCTGAGCTGACCTACATGTAGGGCTCTAGTGACCACAGCAAGGGAGAGAACTTATTAATATTAATCAGTCAGCTCTCACATTTAGTTTCTAAACCTCAAGTTGCTCAGAAATTAAAGAACATTTGTATCAGATAGCTTTCTAGTCAACTGATTCTTGATGCCCAGGACAAGACTAAAGGCAGAAGCCAAGTACACATTTGTCAACCATGGCCTGTGGGCCATGGGCATTTGACATTTCCACCAAAATTATTTGTAGCCCATGAAGAGCACATTTAGAGACCAATCCATAGGAAGGCCAGGTCTTCTCTGCTTCTTTCCAGATTGTCCATTAATAGTTGTTACTTTATGTAGAGGTTGAAGGCACCTTTGACTTCAGTCAGTCAGTTCAGTCGCTCAGTCGTGTCTGACTCTTTGCAACCCCATGAACCGCAGCACGCCAGGCTTCCCTGTCCATCACCAACTCCCGGAGTTCACCCAAACCCATGTCCATTGAGTCAGTGATGCCATCTAACCATCTCATCCTCTGTCATCCCCTTCTCCTCCTGCCTTCAATCTTTCCCAACATCAGGGTCTTTTCAAATGAGTCAGCTCTTTGCATCAGGTGGCCAAAATATTGGAATTTCAGCTTTAGCATCAGTCCTTCCAATGAACACCCAGGACTGATCTCCTTTAGGATGGACTGGTTGGATCTCTTTGCAGTCCAAGGGGCTCTCAAGAGTCTTCTCCAACACCACAGTTCAAAAGCATCAATTCTTCTGTGCTCAGCTTTCTTTATAGTCCAACTTTCACATCCATACATGACTACTGGAAAAAGCATAGGCTTGACTAGATGGACGTTTGTTGACAAAATAATGTCTCTGCTTTTGAATATGCCATCTAGGTTGGTCATAACTTTCCTTGCAAAGAGTAAATGTCTTTTAATTTCATGGCTGCAATCACCATCTCCAGTGATTTTGGAGTCCAAAAAAATAAAAAGTCAGCCACTGTTTCCCCATCTATTTGCCATGAAGTGATGGGACCAGATGCCAGATCTTAGTTTTCTGAATGTTGGGGACTGTTAAAAAGATCTGATCCTTTGCAAATTGTGATGATGGTGACATTTTCCTTCAGTGCTTCTAATCTCTTTCTCTTATTGTTGTCCCCCCTTCTTCAGGTACACTTCTCTCACTTGCTTGATTCACCATGAAAACCTATTCTTAATAAGCAAATAGGTTTTAAGCTGTTAGTAGGTGACTTATGACTCCTTGTGAGTTCAATCCCTTATTAAGAATAGGATAAGAAAGCTGTGGTACATATACACAATGGAGTATTACTCAGCC
>NW_024070207.1:17637373-17766490 GCF_014754425.2 Oryx dammah
AGAAAGAAAAACACCAATACAGTATACTAACACATATATATGGAATTTAGAAAGATGGCAATGATGACCCTGTATGCAGGACAGCAAAAAAGACACAGATGTGTATAGCGGACTTTTGGACTCAGAGGGAGAGGGAGAGGGTGTGATGATTTGGGAGAATGGCATTGAAACATGTATAATATCATGTAAGAATCGAATTGCCAGTCTATGTCTGATGCAGGATATGGCACGCTTGGGGCTGATGCGCGGGGATGACCCAGAGAGATGTTGTGGGGAGGGGGGTGGGAGGGGGGTTCATGTTTGGGAATGCATGTACACCTGTGGTGGATTAATGTCAATCTATGCCAAAACCAATACAGAATTGTAAAGTAAAAATTAAAAAAAAATAAATCATTGTAAGCATAAAAAAAAAATAAAATCAATTGGGAAAAAAAAAAAAACCTATTTGCATTATAAGTGGGGACAAGGTCCCAAAGTGAAGGATTTCAGGACAATGGGAGGATGTCTCTGGATCCTCTGAGATTTTATGCTAAACTGTATGCATGCACGGGCTTCCCAGGTGTCACTAGTGGTAAAGAACCTGCCTGCCAATGCAGGAGATATAAGAGACGCAGGTTCTATTCTTCAGTTGGAAAGATCCCCTGGAGGAGGGCATGGCAACTCACTTCAGTATTCTTACCTGGATAATCCCATGGGCAGAGAAGCCTGGTGGGCTACAGTCCATGGAATTGCAAAGAGTTGGTCATGACTGAAGTGACCCTAGCATGCACACACATGCATTTTTGCTTCATCAGATTATCGAAACAATTCATGACTCAAAAAAGGTGCAGCCTTAAGGTAAAGAAATAAAATGCAAATAGTGGAAATTGAAACTGTAGTTCTATGACTATCAACCCCATGAGAACAGAGACCACATCTTTCTTGCTCCTGTTACCTACTGTATCCCCAGCATAGGGTATATAGTATCTCTCAATAAGCATTTGTTAAATTCATTCATTTATCCATCCAGGAGATATTTATTGTTAAGTGAATGGATGAAAGAGTAAAAGATACCAGCTGGCAGAAGGGAAGAGGTATTTTTTGGGCATTAGGCCCTTTCCACCACTCACATAGTTGATCATGTTTCTGTTTGAGTTACCCAAGATGGAGTCTCCATGGTACCTACTGATGTTCCTGATGAACATCTAGTACAAGCGAGTCTGGGATGCAGAGAAGGAGCTCAGGCATCTGCCCTGTTGGAGTGACCTTTAGCACAGGGTAAGGAAACTCACTTCTCTCATTTGTCCACTTCCCATTCCCACTTGAATCTTTGTCAGTCACCAAAATCATTACCAGGCAGCAGGTGACATTGAAGGCTCAGTGTTTTGAAACAAAGCACTCTCATCCCCAGCAGATATGGGCTCTCAGACAAAATCATGCATGGGCATGGATGCAGAATGACAGAGAAATCCATTTCTGTGTTAGACTACCAGAGGGAGGGCCAAGCCCAGGCAGGGCTAGCAGTTTGAAAAGTCAGCTCCCTGCATTTTCCCACAGAAGGCAATGGCATACCACTCCAGTACTCTTGCCTGGAAAATCCCATAGACGGAGGAGCCTGGTAGGCTGCAGTCCATGGGGTCGCAAAGAGTGGGACATGACTGAACGACTTCACTTTCACTTTTTACTTTCATGCATTGGAGAAGGAAATGTCAACCCACTTCACTGTTCTTGCCTGGAGAATCCCAGGGACGGGGGAGCCTGGTGGGCTGCCATCTATGGGGTCGCACAGAGTCGGACACAACTGAAGTGACTTAGCAGCAGCAGCAGCAGCAGCGTGTGCCGAGAGAATGCTCCTCTCTACCCAACTGCAGCTGGAGGGTGGATAGTCAGTCCATTTACTGCTGTGGATATAGTTTCAAGAGAATTTAAAGTATCCAAGAACTGTTTGAGAAGGAAAAGGGCTGAGAGATCCCAAGGCAGCATGTGTAAGTTGAATGAGGAATTCTTGTCATGCAAATAAGCTTAGCAGCTCTGAACTTTTTATCCTCTGTGGGTGTGATGATTTCAGGTGGGTTGTGTGATTGTTTGGGGAGGCTGGGGATATTAGGGGCAGAACTAACAAGAAACCAGAAATTTGAAGTCTGGTGGGCAAAAAAAAAAGGAAACAGAAAGTGTGTGTGTGTGTGTGTGCATGTGTGTTGGGGAGTTGGTGGTCAGGGGATCTGACCTCAGGAAAACAGAATAAGTCACTTAGTCTCTGGAACCAAAGCAGATTCCTTAGAAGATCCCTCTGGTTAGAACCCAAGGGAGAGTCAGTGAGTCAGTGAACCAAGTGAAGAGGCAAAGCTGGGGGGAGTCTGACATTGGGTGGGGTGGAGTGGAGGGTGTGCACCAGGGCCTGGGGTCTTGGGTTCATGCAGGAAAGGAGGTGTGTGGTGTCATTATCACTTTGGATCAGACAGACTTGCTGGTGCTCTTATGAAAGGTGTGCCCTTGGGCCAGGCACTTTAGCTCTGTGCCTCAGTTCCTCACCTATAAAATTGAATCTATAATAGTACCTACCTCAGGTAGTTGTAGGGATTTAATGAGAAAATATACATGAAAAGTGCTTTGTATAGTGTTGGCACATTATAAGTGCTCAATAAGTGGTAGTTTTATTATTTATTTATTTTTTAAAATATTTATTTATTTGGCTGCCTAGAGTCTTAGTTGCAGCACACTTCTCTCTAGTTGTGGTGTGTGGGCCTAGTTGCCCCATGGAATGTGTGATCTTAGTTTCCTGACAGGGATCAAACCTGCATCCCCTGCATTGCAAGGCAGATTCTCAACCATTGAACCACCAGGCAAATTCCCAGTAGTTTTACTGATAATAGTTATAATGATTGTTGTTGTTTAGTTGCTAAAGTCTTTACTTGCTACCCCATGGACTATAGCCTCCCAGGCTCCTCTGCCCATGGAATTTCCCAGGCAAGAGTACTGGAATGGGTTGCCATTTCCTTCATGGGATCTTCCCAATCCGGGGATTGAACCCACATCTCCTGCATCGTCAGGTGGGTTCTTTACCACTGAGCCACCAGGGAAGTGCTGTATGATACTAGATAGAAAGTGCCTGGGATTTAACAAAGGCTTGTGTCTATGCCAGATATTCACTGTATTCTTATTTCTGATTTCTCCAAGCCTTAGGGAAATGAGAAAGACTTCAGCTTGAGACTAGAGGTGGAGGCCAGGTCATGGGCTTGTCCAGGTAAGGTAAGGCAGTTAACCCCAGGTGCTGTGCTCAGCCAAGTAGACAGCAACATGAGGACTCAGCATGGGGATGTGGGAAGCCACAAAAGCAGACCTCATCTTTAAAAATTATTTTTCTAAAGGCAGGCTCTAAACTTTGTCATCCAGCTTCTAGAGATATGAGCTGTCGACATGCTTCCCCTCCTTGTGGGAACGTAGTCCCTGTTGGCACAGGGAGGACTTCCTTCTCACTTGAAGATATTTTCATGGAGAATAAGGATGAGAGGTAGAAAGGAGTGAGGCAAGCTTCTACACTCTTTACAGCACTGCCCCCACCCCCCAGTCAACACCAAGCCAATCCTTGCTGGTATGCCTGCTATTGGGCTTCCCAGGTTGCGCTAGTGGCAAAGCATCTGCCTGCCAAAGCAGGGGATGTAAGAGATGTGGGTTCGATCCCTGGGTCAGGAAGATCCCCTGGAGGAGGACATCGCAACCTGCTCCAGTGTTCTTGCCTGGAGAATCCCATGGACAGAGGAGCCTGGTGGGCTACAGTCCACAGGGTTGCAAAGGGTCAGACACGACTGAAGCGACTTAGCACACACAGCACATGCCAGCTATTTCTCTGCCAGTGTGAAGTGAAAGCCACTCAGTTGTGTTTGACACTTTGCAACCCCATGGACTATAGAGTCCATGGAATTCTCCAGGCCAGAATACTGGAGTGGGTAGCCTTTCCCTTCTCCAGGAGACCTTCCCAACCCAGGGATTGAACCCAGGTCTCCCGCATTGCAGGTGGATTCTTTACCAGCTGAGCCACAAGGGAAGCCCCCAGGGATTGAGATCTAAAAGTTGTCCCCACTATTCTGTCTTTCCAGATTTGACCTCCAATGCTCAACTCAATGTGTACTTCCTAAATCAGCCTCATGACAACCCAATCAAATAGGTACTGGTTGGGAGGTAGCCAGAAAAACAGAAATCACTTTAAGCCTTTCAAACATAGGAGATTTAATACAGATTAGTCACAGGGGATGGAAGAGTCAAGAACCAAACAGGAGGCACTGAGGCAACTCAAGATTAGCAACAACAGGAAGCCCCTCTTATCCCTGGAGTTAGAGGGACAGCATGAAGACATGGTGAGTGGTGTTGCCAGAGCTCAGAGACTGGGTCTATCT
This sequence comes from Oryx dammah, assembly GCF_014754425.2. NCBI lineage: Eukaryota > Metazoa > Chordata > Mammalia > Artiodactyla > Bovidae > Oryx > Oryx dammah. Next base: position 17,641,747 of record NW_024070207.1, read on the forward strand.
GGTGGGAACTAGAGCCAAGATGGGGCTGCCTTGCAGAAGTTGGTGCCAAGGAGAGGGGGATGCTTGGTGGTAACTGGAGCTACCAGAGGTGAGCCCTGTAGGAAACACAGCTGCTGCTGGAAGTGCCACAAAAAGTAAGGTTGGACATGTGGAAGAAATATCCTAGCTTCTCTCTTCTTCCTACCTTCCGCTTGGTCAATCCCACACAGAAGCAAATGGCAAAGGGCTATGGGAAATGTAGTTCCCTGATACAGGCCAATGCAGGAAATGAACAGGGAGTGGATCTGAGGGTAAGCAGCAGATGAAAAGCCTAATTATCCACCCCCATTTTACAGAGGAGTCAAATGAGGCAGAAAGAGATTCAGTTACCCCAACTACACTAAGTGGCAAGAGTCCAGGTTTCAAATCAGGCAGGCTGACTACTCCTGAGTCCATGCTCTCTGCATTCACTACTATTACATGCTCAGGGTAATAGCACTGTTGTTATTTAACTTGTCAGACTTTTCCCACTGGATTTAAAGCTCCCCAAAAGCAGCAGCAGCAGCAACAGTAGCAGCAAAGGCATCTACTGTGTCTTTATATTTATATCATTTATAGCACGTAGCCTTCACTGAAATGGGATGATCAGCAGGTTTTCATAGGTTTGGGTGGTGGTGGGGTACTGTGAAAATGTCCTCTGCCATTCTGAATGTTTTCTTGTTAATTAAATGTAGCAATTTCTGATAAGATTCCAGACAATGGTTTAGCAACAGGGAAAAGTCTAAGCAGCAAGGAGAAAAACTGTATCTAGATTGCTTGAGGGCATTTCAAAGGGAACAGACAGTTATAAAAATTTGACTCCAATGTTACAAAATTTCTACAACTCGAATTCCCAGCTTCTTCACCTGAGAAGAGGATATACTATCCCTTAGGTGACTTGGCTGGCAGTGGTTTTCTTAACAGTTCTTGGATACTTAGAGTACACAGTTATGTTGATGAAGTGTCATTTCTCATTGTGTCCATCATGACCACCCTTGTCTAAGCCACCAACAGCTCTTATGTGGTAAATGCAATGGTCTCATAATTTGTCTCTGTCCCTGTACCATTCCATCTCTTCTCAATCAGCCACAGCAATCTTATTAAAATGCCAGTTAGATCACAATGTTGTTGTTCAGTCACTAAGTTGTGTCTGACTCTTTGTGACTCCATAGACTGCAGGATACCAGGTTTCCTTGTCCTTCACTCTCTCTCAGAGCTTGCTCAAATTCATGTTCATTGAGTTGGTGGTGCCATCCAACCATCTCATCCTCTGTTGCCCACTTCTCCTCCTGCCCTCAATCTTTCCCAGCATCAGGGTCTTTTCCAATGAGTCAGCTCTTCACATCAGGTGGCCAAAGTACTGGAGCCTCAGCATCAGTCCTTCCAATGAATTTTCAGGACTGATTTCCTTTAGGATTGATTGGTTTGATCTCCTTGCAGTCCAAGGGAGTTTCAAGCATCTTCTCCAGCGCCACAATTCAAAAGTATCAGTTCTTCAGCACTCAGCCTTCTTTATGGTCCAACTCCCATCATGTACCTCCTCTGTTTAAAACCCTCCCACAGCTCCCCATTTCACTCAGAGAAGAATCCAAAGTCTTCACAAAGGTTGATCAGGCCCTACCTGATCTGTCCTTCACCTCCATGACCTCATCTCCAAAGTGTCTCCCCTTTGTGTACTTCACTCCCGTCACATTGGCCTTCCCAAGGCTAAAATCAAGGTGTCAGCATAGCTCAGCTGTTATCTGGAGACTCTGGAGATGAATCTGTCTCAAATTCATTTATATTGTTGGCAGAATTTATTTCCTTGTGGTATGAGGACTGTGGTCCCCTTTCCTATGCAGGCTGTCAAGTGGGGGTCATACTCGTCTCCTAAACACCACCCATATTTTTTACTACATGGTTCCCTCCATCTTCAAGCCAGCAATGATACAGCAAATCCTCCATGTGCTTCAAACCTCTGACATTCCTTCTGCTTTTAAAAGACTCATGAGATTAGATTAGGCCCACCTGGATACTCTTCCTGTGTGGTAACCTTAATTATATCTGCAAAACCCCTTTTGCCATGTAATGCAATGTAATCACAGGTGTGCCATCTCATCATAGTCATGGTCCTAATGATTAGGGTGGGAAATCTTGAGGCAGCATTTTAGCCTTGTGATCCCCCCCACCCCACAATAATCAGCTGTTTGAGAAACTAACCAATCAGAATATATGCCAACAATAGCCCCGGAGCAGGGGCATGGAGAATACCTGCTGCTCCAGGTGTTACCCTTTACTTGCAAGATTGTGGAGTGGCCTGGAGGCGTCCCAGAGACAATAGCTGGAGCTGGAGCTATTTACCAACTGGTATGAAAATTCTTTAATATTTTAACAAGTGGGGATAGCATATCCGTGCCTAGCAGTTGTTTATCTGCTCCATAATGTGTGAAGTGCTGTCTTCTTTTCTGAGCTCAGAGAGTCTGAAGTTGGTCTCGGATGATTAGGGGAAGGTGGGGACACCGCCTGCCTTCCTGCATACTTCCATGGTGTGCAGTGGCCCCTTCCAGCCTTGCCTGCTGTTTCTGTGCCACCACATTTGTTTTTCTGTTTGTTTTTTTCTGATGAATGTCTCCATTTGCATGGCTGTCTTATGCAGTGGGAGAGTTCATCCATCATTTGAGCCTCCAAGCACTGCCACTCCAAGGCAGATAACCAATCCCATGTGTATGGCCTCTCCCCAGCAGATGTGGCTCAGTGAGGCAAGTGCCGTGGACTTGCTCTCATCATTAGCCTGCACACTTCACAGCAGCCAAAGAAACCCAGGCTTCTTATTAACTTGCCAAGCGAAGCTTGATCACAGCTCATCATGAGCCTCATGTTTTGTGAGGACCCATCTCAGGCAACAGACATGACCCCTGTGGGTGAGTTGGGGTAGGAAGAGGGCCTAAGTTAAATGACTTTGGTGCGACTGGTCTGTTTCTCCCACCGAATATTTGTATATGGGTGAATTTGATGAAAAAGTTATCAAGGACAGCTTCACTTGATGGAATCGTGAGCATACACATCAGGCACAGCAGTGACAAGGTGGGTGTGTTGAAGGAAGTGTCACAGAGGAAAATGAGCAGCTCGAGGAGAGATAAGAATAAATGGAGGAAAGTAAATCACTGCTGATTGCAAACAACACTAATAATAATAACATACAACATGGCCAGCTTCACTTGCTGAGACCACAGAGCACAGCTGTGGTGTGCTGTGGTGCTCATACGTCACAGATTCACAGTGAATCTGTGTCAACAACTGAGTGTCTAATTAGACTAAGTCAGCCTATGCTTCCTTGTTTTTTTTGGCTGTGCTGAGTCTTCATTGCTGCAAGCAGGCTTCTTTCTCTAGTTGTGGCAAGTGGGGGCTACTCTTCATTGCAGGATACGGACTTATTGCGGTGGCTTCTCTTGTAGACACAGGCTCTAGGCTGCGTGGGCTTCAGTAGTTGTGACGCACTAGCTCTAGGGCATAAGCTCAGTAGTTGTGGTGCATGGGCTTAGTTGCCTCGCGGCATGTGGGATCTTCCCAAACCAGGGATTGAACCCATGTCCCCTGTATTGGTAGGTGGATTCTTAACCGCTGGACAACCAGGAAAGCCCTGTGCCACCTTTTGAAGTAGGAGAGATTTGTCTTCAGTGGCTTCCTTTCTTGTAAACCTTTCCCCCGTGTCTAGGCCTTTCTAAAGACTGCATTCACTGCTGACGTAGAGATGAGGCAAGTGGAATCAAATCTACTTGTTGGTCTTTACCATGTAAACAGAACCAGATATCTTTGGAATCAGATCCCATTGGAGCCAGTTCCAAATGGTAAAGACACATTTACAGAGGATCTCAAAGCAGCAGGTAGTGTTCAGGATGGTTGACTATGACTTTAGATGTGTGAGATGGTATAGACCCTATTAAGGACATCTCCCTGCAAGGCCCACCCCCAGCTTTCTCTCAAGCTGAGGCGTTTTCTCCAGGTGCAGCAGTAGGCGGCATTGAAACACAGCTTACTACCAGCAGGTGCTGACAAGAGAGCTGAAGTTGAAGATTTCTACCCGTCCTAGCAAAATGTCACCAAACTCAGTGGAAAACGTCACAGCCCTGCATTAGGTGTTAAGAAAATCTCTCTCTTTTCTCTGCCATTAGGAGCAATCAGCTGCAAGACGCCCAGGGAGAAAATGACAAATGCCTCAGCACAAATATTGCCATCTTTGGTAGGGGTAGGGGGTTTGGATAATAGGCATAGTGGTGGAAAAATGAACCCTTGAGATTCTATATGTGTTTCTCCCTTATAGAGACAGGTTAGGAGTGAGCACAGAGTGTTTCAGAGTTGTTGGTCTAGTTGGGTTTGGAGGGGAGAGAGAGAGAAAGCAAACTATATTTCATTTCAAAAGCAACAGATGGAGAAAATTTCAAGCTAGAAAGGACCTTGAGAGCTGTTCATCTATAGACACTCAGACTCATAGAATATCAAAGCTGGCAGGGATATTAAAGACCATTGAGTCAGACATGCAAATGGCCAACAGGTACATAAAAAGTTGCTCAACATCATTCTTCATCAGGGAAATATAAATCAAGACCAACAGTGAGATATCACCTCATACCAGTTAGGATGGCTATTATAGAAATAAAAATAACAAGTAGTGGCGAGGGAATGGAGAAAAGGGAAACCTGGTGTTCAGTTGATGGGAATGTAAATTGTTATAGCCACTATGGAAAACAGCATGGCATTCCCTCAAAAAGTTAGAAGTAAAAGTACCATATGATCTTGAAATTGCACTTCTTTGTATATATCTGAAGGAAATGAAATAACTATCTTGAAGGGATATTTGCACCTCCATGTTCACTGCAACATTATTCACTATAGCCAAGATATGGAAACAACCTAAGTGTCCATTGATGTTGTTGTTGTTTAGTTGCTAAGTCATATCTGACTCTTTTGCGACCCCATGGACTGTAGCCCACCAAGCTCCTCTGTCCATGGGATTTCCCAGGCAAGAATACTGGAGCGGGTTGCCATTTCCTTCTCCAGGGGGCCTTCCTGACCATGGGGATCAAACCCACATCTCCTGTACTGGCAGGTATATTCTTTATCATCCATTGATATGTGGATGAATAAAGAAAATGTGGTATTTATGTATACAACTAAACATCCAAATTCACTGATATCTAATTAAACAGGACCTCAAGTAGCCAGAATTTCTTTGCTAACACTTGCATTTTTAGAAATCATAAGAAAATAAGCTAAGGTTAGATATTTATTTTGACATCAAAAACCAAGACAGGGCTTGCACTGATCCCATATCCTATACCTTCACCATTTATAGTTTAGAGTAATAAACACTACTGATCCAAATGATAATATGATGGTCAAAAAAAGGTTCAGCCATAGAACTCTATTTTAGAGTATCTTACAGCAGACTGTAGTCACTCATATATTTTTGATTAAAAAACAAAAATACCACCCTCTGAGAAAGTTGTCTTTGGCAATAAATAGGCTGCTCAGTTTTGGGAGAAAGATGTCTACAATGAAGATGGATCAGTTCAATCAACCCTAGAGATTAGTGAGGGGACATGTTGTAGCCAAACTGCTCATACCTCCTGAGCTCTTCTTACCAAGGCAAGAAAATGGATTCAAAGATTTAAACATAATTTTAACAGGTAACCAGAAACTCTTATTCACTAGAACATCTTCTAGATTACTAAGATTCAAAGGACTAACAGTCCAAACTGAGTTGCCTTAGAAAGAAATAATTCAATCTAATAGCTAGAAAAGCTAGTGTAAAATAACTAAGGCAGGTGGACTGTTTCCTTGAGTTTCCAATGGGCTCCAGCCCACTGTGACCACTCCTGAAACCAAGGTACCCACCCCCCTACCTGTTGCCTTGTAGAGCAAAGTGACTTACAGCAATAAGCTGGTAGGAGTTGTTCATCATGGCGATCAGCATGTTCAGCAGCACTACCAGGGAGATGACATTGTATGTCCCAAACATGGTTGCTCCCACAAACTCTGTGAACTCATGTCTGGCTTTCACATTGGTGACATAGAGATTTAAAAGGCCAAATACAGACCAGAAGAGGGACTGAAGGGTTTCAAAGAGCCTAAAAGAGATCAAAGAGAAGATTAGTTCTCGAGGAGGAGCAAGAGAAAAGCAAAAATGTGCTTAATTAATTAATTAATAAGGAGGTGGTTGCATCCCAGCAGGTAGACTGATGGTCTCACATATTTTAGTCTCTTCTCCAGCACAATCCACCCAAGTCTGTTTGTTCCCACTCGTATGTCTTATGCCTTGCCCTTCCACCTGGAATGTTATCTCCTTCTTCTCAATCTACACAGAACCTTTAATTTTCCAAGACTTATTTCAAGCACTACTTCCTCCACCAAACTTTCTCCTTTATATTCAGACCATGTGACTTACCACCTTTCTAAATACACAGAGGCAGGAGTGCAATGGCTAACAATATGGTACTTGGGTTACACTTCCCTGGGTTAAAAACAGCTCTGACACTTGCCAGCTAAGTGAACATGAGCAACTTAAACCATTTCTGACACTTCTTTTGTGGTTCCCACAGGGCCCAGAATGTGCTAAGCTCAGTAGAGTAGCTTAAGGATTCTTGAATGAAAATTTATATGAATTGTTTTTAATGATATATTAGCTAACAATTATTGAGAATTTACTATAAAAGCATTTCTGTTTTGTTAGTCGCTCAGTTGTATCTGACTCTTTGCAACCCCATGGACTGTACCCTACCAGGCTCCTCTGTTCATGGAATTCTTTAGGCAAGAATACTGGAATGTGTAGCCATTCCATTCTCCAGGGGATCTTCTTGACTCAGGGATCAAACTGGGGTCTCCTGCATTGTAGGCAGATTCTTTACCATCTGATCCACCAGGGAAGAACCATAAAAGCATACTAGACATTTTACATATATTAACATTATGATTCCTATAAGACTGATATTATTACTGCTGAGGAAAGAGAGGTTCAGAGATTGAATAATTTGACCAAGCTATAAGTGCTGAGCCAGAATTCAAATCCAGGTACTTCTGACCTCCCCAAACCAATGCATTATTCTATATTGGATAGCTTCATAAATTACTGTTTCTTCTCATAGTCTCCACATCTAAATACTAATATGTAACTTTTGCAAGGATATGTTTTGGGAGCCCAGGTTTTCTTTTGCATCATGTTCAGAAATTTGTGCATATAGCAATACAAAGTAGCCACCTCCCAGGCGGGCACTAACCAATCATTTCTCCAGCACACAAAAGAGGCAGAGAAGTCAAGAAATACAACTTTGAGGATGAATGTAACTTTTCAATTCTTGAAAGGCTCAAAATGTGTTGTTTTTATAGCCCAGTGTATTTTGAGCAGCTTAGAGACAGGTTCTTGGGTTCATTTGGGGGTTATACATGGTCAATGTCTTCAAGATTTCCTCTGTCTGGGAGTGCTCTTCCCCCCATCTCTGGCTGTCTCCTTGTCATCACTGAGGTCTCAGCTCAATCGTCACTTCCTTAGACAGACTCCCCGTGTCACTCTACCTAAAGTAGGCCCACCAGTTACTCTCTATTCTGTTGTCTTGCTTCAGGTTTTTGGTAGCATTTAAAACTCTCTAAAATTATGTTATTAAGTAAATTCTGTTTCTATGTTGATTTTCTATTCATCTCCACTAGAAAGTAAGCTCTATGAGAAAAGAGACAGGCATATAGCTACTATGTACCTGACATAATATAGGCTTCCCACGTGGCGCTATTGCTAAGGAACCTGCCTGCCAACACAGGGGATGTAAAAGATGTGGGTTTAATCCCTGGGTCGAGAAGATCCCCTAGAGTAGGGCATGGCAACCCACTCCAGTATTCTTGCTTAGAAAATCCCATGGACAGAGGAGCCTGGCAAGCTACAGTCCATGGGATTGCAAAGAGTCAAACACGACTCAAGCTACTGAGCAGCACTATATTTGTTGAACACATGATTGAAGACATATTAATAATACAATTACTGTTATAACTAGATTAAGGTTTAGAAGACTCCAAACCTGTTGATAATTGCATGTTCAGTAGGCGAGGGTTACACAGCGAGGGTTAGTTCATTTTGATGAAGCTTGTGCTCTGCACTGGCCTGATTCTCAGGTGACCTCCTTTGGGACATGCATGTGGCCCTTTGTCATCTGTTAAATGGCTCTTTTCTAATCATAGTGGATAGCTCCCACTATCCTTTCAGCATCATATTACTTGAGAGCTAGCCAAGAAGGAAGAAATCTTTCTTTTGTTTGATGAAAGTAAGTGCCAGATGGAGAAACATTTGAAAATCAACAGTAAGATGAGAGTCTGGACTTCAGGGGCCAGAGAACAAGAACTAGAATATGGCAAGTCAGACCTATTACAGGATCTGTATTTTCAGGAGACTCTACAAGTCAGGGCCAGGCAATACAATGTGTCATATAGCCAGAAAGAGTGTCAAAAATGAAAAAGATGTGGAGTGCAGGAATCTGGTTCTGCTATGAAGGCCTATCTAGGACCTAGCAGTGTCCATTAGAAGTCAGGGCAGGCAGGAGGCCAGCAATGGCATAAGAAGCTAGCCCAGCAGCTGGATAACAAAAGCTGGGGAATATAGGGCTTAGAAAAACAGGAACAGCTGCATCAAACAGAAATGACACTGAAGAACCAGAATCTCTGGAAGTTGAGTGTTCTTGAATATAGAAAGCATTCACAAAGTATTTGTTGATTGCATATCTGACAACAAGACCACAAGCCAGGGCAAATATGTCATCAATATGCTGGCAAAGTCTTAGTTCATTGGTTGCTTCTCCAGAAAGGATGATGTTACTCTCCTCCACCCCTGGCCCCATAACAATTAAAATTGTGATGGTTAATGCTTAAGTGGAAAGTTTACTACTAGCCATTCCAATGACTGATACAAAGATTCCTAAAAGTGAAAGTCCAGGCATTTAAAATCTGTCCTAAATTGTGGTGATATTCTAGTCAGGGAGACCCTAGAGGTATGACTGTATAACAGATAAGGAAAGGGGACAAGATTGTTCCTCAGGTTTTGGTGGTGGTGAGTGAAAGTGCCCTTGACATGGGGCACAAAATGTCATGATACAATCTGGCCATTAGGAGAATATGTCTTATTGAAATGCATGCCCAGGTAAAATGCGTGATTGACATTTAGGGTAGAAAAGAACATTGTGGTGAGAGATCTGTAGGAAGCTCCATGGCTTCTAGACTCAATTGAATTCATGACCTAGGGGACCATTACATGGTGGTCAGGTCCATAACACAATCATCACAGGGATGGAATGACTTGTTGACCAAACCCCAGAATCCTAAATGCCAAAGGAATACTATTTTGATATTAACAGAGAAAACAGTGAGTCCATTTTCATTTAGCAGAGAGTCAACAAGTATACAGAACTTGCTGACTCAACAAGGGGCACAAAGTGAAGATACAGAGATTCAAGAAGACTTGATATTACCTGCTTGCAAGACAAATCCCTACCAGCTAGTTAAGAGGGGTTTTGTGCATTTTGGGAGCCATCCATAAATATTACTAGATCATGAAGCAAAGAGAGACTTGGTAGAATAGAGATAAGAACTATGGTCCTCATGACAGTTGCTGAAAGTCTCATCTTTGAGATGAGTTCACCTTTCTAAAGGCAGAAGAAGTGTAAGGATTGACCCCTCTGCATTTCACTCTGACCAGTGAAGAAGTGGAGGATGTATTGGAAAAGAAAGGCTCCTTGGGAAAAAGCAGTGCAAAGTTGTGCTGATAACCCACAGGGAGCAAAGGCATAGTCATCTCTTGGTCATCCCTACCCATTTTGCAGTTCACTGGACTTGGCAATTTCTTATTTCAACCTGCCTTTGACAAGTTTCTGACTCTGGTTATAATGCTCCCACCATGCTCCCAACCTGTAGCCTCCACTTTCTTTCTGTCTTCTTCTCTACCCAACTCTTGTTTGACCTGCCAGCCTCAGCTAAAGCCCCAGCTCTTCTAGAGGCCTCCCCTGATTCCTTTCCTACAAGGTAGGGTTAGATGCTCCTCTTTTGTTCTCCCATAGCAGCCTAGCCTTACTACATAGACGCACATATCACACTGTAGAGACAGGAGAGGGGAGTGGCTAAGAGCAAACTTTAAACTTCTGTACATATTAATTGGGCTTCCCTGGTGACTCAGTGGTAAAGAATCCACCTATCCATACAGAACATGTGGGCTTCAATCCCTAGGTTGGGAAGATTCCCTGAAGAAGGAAATGGCAACCCCCTCCAGTATTCTTGCCTGGAAACTCCCACGGACAGCGGAGCCTGATGGGCTACAGTCCATGGGGGCTGCAAAAGAATTGGACACAACTTAGCCACTAAACAAACATATTAACTATAAAATTTGGTAAAGTCACATGACAAACTTATTAACTATAAAATTTGATAAAGTCACATGGCTTCTTTAAATTTCAAGTTTCCTCATCTATAAAATGGCCATTGGTAGGATAAGTACTAACTGCTAACACTTATTGTACTTTGTGTGCCAGGCACTGTGCTAAAGGCTTCTCATGCATTGCAATATTTGATTCTCAAAATAACTCTATGAAGTAGCTACTATTCTTTTTTTTTTCAGATAAGAAATTGAGGCACAAAGTGGTCACACAGGCAGAAAGTGGCAGAGGTAGTATTTGTACCCAGCTCTTTTGACTCTGGAGTCAAAACACTCAACCACCATTTTCTATCATGTAAGGTTCTGCATGTAATGCACTTGGCACAGTGCTTGGCATAGCGAAAGCATTAAAAATGCAGCTATTCTAATTGTTTGTGTTCTCTGTTAGACTATGTGTTTCTGGATGATAAGGATGCCATTTACTCAGTATCCTCATTGCCTGGCAGGTAGGAGTTGCTGAATAAATGTTAGGTAAATCTATAAAAGATTATAGAAGCACATAAGTAAGGAAAGTATGAATGAGTGGTGTGCCATCTTGTGATAACAGTAGAAAGGTTATGAATTGAATTTAGGAGAAAAAGTTGATACTCAATAAAGACCTTTAAAACCTTCTCGGAACAACAACAACAACAAAAAGAGCCTTTGATGGGGACTGAGTTTGTATCCAGATAAATAAGAAGGGAATATATGGGCTGAATTTGGGTAAAGAAATGACCACTGATTAAGTAGGAACAGCTACAGATGAATGATGATGATCTACAAGGAGGTCCTAAGTGACCTGCTAGGTCATGGCTCTGGCCTCTTTAGCTTTACATGTATCCATGATTATTGCAACTTTATACAACTAATTTTACATAACTTTACAAATTCAGTCTTACACCCACACCCTTGGATAAAAGCACAACCTGGAACTTATATGCCTGGATTAAAGTTCTGATTCCACCACTATGACCTGTATGACTGGGCACAGTCTGATTAACTTCCTTGTAGCCTAATTTCTTGATCTGTAAAATGGATAATAATAGTAGTACCTACCTCATAGCACTATGAGGATTGTGAGGATTAAATGAATTAATTCATATCAAGCTCATTTTGTAATAGTACCTGGACCCAGCATTCAGAAAATATGCTATTTTTAAGACTATTATCAACCTTCCACCTAAAAATAACCTTGTTGTTTCATGTTTCTTTATTGTCTTCATAGATTATCATTTATTTTCACATCTAGTTACAACTATGTTAGTTGTCATATTGGACATAATTTTTATGTCTTTAAAAACCACACATTTCATAAATGTAATTTTAAGAGCCACCCAATATTCTACCCAGCAAATACAAGCCTGAATGACAGTTTTATCAATGCTTTGTATGAGAATAGATGGCAAGCTTCTTAGATCTTCAGAAGATACAAGATTGGGAAGAATACCTAATTGGATGACAGAAATAAGGTTCAGAAAGATTATAATGGTTTGGAGCAAGGGGCTGGAACTAACATGATGAATTTTAATAGGGATCAAGGGGCTGGAACTAACAAGATGAAGTTTAATAGGGATCAATGTAGAGGTTAGATCTCTGGCCAAGTGCCCACATACAGGATGAGAAGGGAGGAGAAAGGCCAAGGGTTGTCGCTGACAGCAAGTTCAAAGTGGATCAGCAGAGTGACAGAACTGGTCAGATACTTCAGCCATGCGAGAGAGGACAGAATCTTCTAGAATTAAAGATAGGGTTGCTACTAGAATTCATTCTTTCACTCAGTTGTTCAATGGGCATGTTGAACTTCTTTATGTCTTAGGCCCCTCTGTGGTAGGAGAAAGACCTGTAAAGTGGGAGTCTCAGTCTGGTGGGTGAGAGAGGCAACAAACAACTAAAATATAGTATTTATTACATTATTATTATTCAGTTCAGTTCAGTTGCTCAGTCATGTCTGACTCTTTGCAATCCTGTGAACTGCCGCACGCCAGGCCTCCCTGTCCATCACCAACTCCCGGAGTCCATCCAAACCCATGTCCATCAAGTTGGTGATGACATTCAACCATCTCATCCTCTGTTGTCCCCTTCTCCTCCTGCCCTCAATCTTTCCCAGCATCAGGGTCTTTTCAAATGAGTCAACTCTTCGCATCAGGTGGCCAAAGTATTGGAGTTTCAGCTTCAACATCAGTCCTTCCAATGAACAGCCAGGACTGATCTCCTGTAAAATGGACTGGTTGGATCTCCTTGCAGTCCAAGGGACTCTCAAGAGTCTTCTCCAACACCACAGTTCAAAAGCATCAAGTCTTCGACACTCAGCTTTCTTTATAGTCCAACTCTCACATCCATACATGACCACTGGAAAAATTATTACTATTACCTTTATTATTATGTTACCTTTTAAAACGGAGATGTCCTTAGAATGCCATGGGAAACACAGAAGGAGCCTGTAACTGAGAGTGGGGTCGAAATGGGTAAGAACAGGCTTAAAAGAGCAGGTCAGGCTTTGACAGACACTTGAAGGGGCAAGGAGAGTTGTCCAGGCTGGCCAGGCAGGGATGGACATTCCAGGCAAAGAGGATGGTGTGTGAAGTACAAAGGACTGTAGGACCAAGATGCTATCCTGAAGTTGGGAAGAGCAAGATGTTGGCTATGGAGGAGAGGAATGAAAGGCTGGAGAGGTGGGATCCAGATTCCAGGGCCCTGTGCATTATAGGAAAGAGGTGAATTTTACACTGGAGAGGATACTGATACCAGGTGGGCAAGAGACCAGAGGGTGACGAGATAAGACTGGCACTTAGAGACTTCTGTGTAGCAGGTGGGAAATTGTTTGAGGGGACACAAGACTGGAGGCAGGGAGACCAATTAAATGTGTAGCAGTTTGGGGGAGAGATGATGTAGGCCTGAAAGAAGACAGTATTGTGTGTGTGTGTGTGTGTGTGTCTATACAGAGAATGGATTGAAGAGATATTTAGGAAGTAGACAAAACTTGAGTGTGAGACAGGATGTGTTGCTTGAGAGAGACAGAAGAGTCCAAGATGGCTCCTAGGAGGCTATCTAGTATCCTTTAATGAGATGAGGAGTTAAAAGGGAGATGGGTTTGGTGTGGGGACATAGAGCTAAGGAATTTATCTGTGAACATTGTGTTTGAAAGGCCTGTATAACAGTGTGGAACAGCCAAGTGTGTTCAGGAGGCATCCAGAGTTGAGGGCCGGGACCTCACAAGGACAAGAGGACACCCAGTTAGCTTCTTGCTACTTCCGCCCTGTTTCTCTCCCAAGTCCCATGCCCTCAGAGGGTACCTTCCCAACTGCTCTCAACAGTGGATGAAGGCCTGGTACCCCCAGTATTCAATACTGAACTCAAACCACCAACTGTACTGTCAGGCAGTTGTCACCAAAGACAACAAGGTCCCCCTAAATTGTGCACCCAGGAAAGTTCTTTTCTTTTTTAAGCTGAAGAATAACAATAACATCTCTAGAGAATCAGAAGGAAAAGGATGACAACAAGCAGATGCCATAGTTTACATCAGGTCTATTCACAGGCTCCCTTTTCCCCATCTCTAAAAATGGAGTCTTTATGACAGTCTAAGTAGCATGTATTTTAGCAGTTATTATACATGCCTGAGTTGAGGCATTTAAAGGAAAACAAAAGTCAGAGCTCTGTGGAGGAAAAAAACAGCACCTAGAAGGGAAGTTGAGGTAACATTACCACTGCTTTGGTCCCAGCATGACAATACTTCTTCATACCTGACACCCAAGATATAATTTTGTGTACGACAGGTGTCCATTCTTGTCAATCATCTCTGCTGGGCAAGTGATGGGAATAAAATGTCAGTTGGCAACAGGGGTGTTAATAATCACTACTGACTTAAGGGAGATGTCTCTTAAGGAGACATTTCATAAACTTCCTCAGCAGAGTTCCCATGAGAAGGTAATTGGCAGGGACCTAGCCTCCTGGAATGCGCTTTGCATTCACATGTGCAACTCTGTCGAAAGCTTTGATGGGAACAGATACCATTTCCTGGTGCTCAAGCCACTATAAAATTGTTCTTTGTATTGAAAACAGGGCGATGTGAGTTGTATCTCTAGAGTAATGCAGGAGAGGAAGCAGTTCCTAGTCAAGAGGCACTAGAGAGGTGACCAGTTGCCTTTGTCCACTTTTGGTTGGCTTCACCAAAATGGTGCTATCTGATTGTCATCCCATTTTGGCTTTTTTTTCCTTTCACATAAATCTGGTTTCCCCATCCATGATTTTGCCCTGAGTTCTGGGAGGAGAAGCAGGGAGTGTGGCCTAGTGGAGGGGGTGGGTGCTGGAAAATGGGTGACAGGACAAGCCAAAATTTTCCAGACTTTGTTCACTGGAACAGCATGTTGGTAAATAGATTTGGGAAAACCTCTCCCTTTACTGTAGATTCACAATGGAAAGTCTCTGAGAAGCCCTGCAGTGGCTTAAGCCCTTCTTAAATTTGTCCTAGGGTCTTCCCTGGTGCCTTAGAAGGTAAAAAATCTGCCTGTAATGTGGGAGACCTGGGTTTGATCCCTGGGTTGAGAAGATGCCCTGGAGAAGGGAATGGCAACCCACTCTAGTATTCTTGCCTGGGGAATTCCATAGAATCAACACAACTGAGCAACAAACACTTTCACTTTTCATTTAAATTTTTCCTAGCATTTCCAAACCTCACGCAATCAGAAATCTTGCTTTTATGTCTATTCACATCCCCATGAATGTGAATGGTTATTTGTCATCCATTTTAGGAAATGTTGCTAGAGATCAATAATAATGGTTGGCTACATAGCATTGTTTTTTCCCTTTCTCTATTGGTACAACTTGGGGCCAAGCAGAAGCCTCCCCCCCACCCCCGCCTTGGCCTTTGTTATTTAACACATTTCTAGAATGTCTGAGTCCATTGATCTGCTCTAGTTTATAGAGTTAAGGGGGAACATTGTATCTTAACTTAATATCTAGGAATCCCTCCTGACCTTGGGGTCATGACTATGATTACCAGGTGACTGGCACCCTCCAGAACAGGGGCTAGAGATAGACAAGGTGTAGGGCACTGAGTCTGGCATAAGCACAGGGCTGCTCTTAGAAACTAACAAGTTTCCTAATATATGCTTATTTTCTTTCTCTTGTCTGCTTCCCCTAACAGTGATTTGTCAGAAAATAAAAGCCATTCTTGAGGCTTAAAGGTCCTAGAGAAGTAGGTGTTGAGTTTATAAAGAAAAGGCACAGGGGTTCCATACCGGAGGCAGAGGACTGGTGGACAGAGGGTCATTATCTGTCTTCTGTGTCCCGAGTGGGAATAGGAGATATTTCCAATCACTGCTTGGTGCCTTGGTACATCTGAAACCTTAAAGTAACCCCAGAAGTTGAGCTGACTCTCATCTTACTCTTTGCCTGTCTCCTCTCCATCTAGGAATCAAAAATTCACCATCCACCTGCCCTTTTAGTTATTAATCTTTTCTCTCCCCAAACCCCATGTTTCCATGAGCCAGGGCTGTTCGAGCAAATCCCATTTCTCTGACACCACCTAAGGGATCCTTAACTCAATTCCCATCTCAATTCCCATCTGTGGGAATGAGGAGATATTTTCCCCTCATACTACCAATTCTTCGACACCAGTTGGGTGTCCTACAAGCCAGCTCAGTCAGTTCTGACACTCCTGGGGAATAACATCAGATTCCACAGATTAAGAGCCTGGTCCCACAAGACTGCTCCTCTTCTGGTTTTCCCAGATGTCCCTCATTCTTCTGACCAGCTGGCTCTAGGTGGAGCTCCCCACAGTCCTCTCCTTGGGTTTGATTAATTTGCTAGAGTGCCTGACAAAACTCAGAGAATCATTGAAATGACTAGATTATTGGTCTATTATAAAAAGATACAACCCAGGAACATCCAGATAGAATATGCATAGGGTAAGGTATGGGGGGCAGGCTTCCCTGTATTCTCTGATCAACCACTCTCTCCAAATTTCCACATGCTCACCAACCTGGAGGCTCTCCAAACCCTGTCCTTTTGGGTGTTTATGGAGGGCTCATTACACAGTCGTATGAAGTCGCTTCAGTTGTGTCTGACTCTTTGCGACCCCATGGATCATAGCCCGCCAGGCTCGTCTGTCCATGGGATTCTTCAGGCAAGAATATTGTTGTCATGCCCTCCTCCAGGGGATCTTCACAACCCAGAGATTGAACCCACATCTCTTACATCTCCTGTATTGGCAGGTAGCTACTTTACCACTAGTGCCACCTGGGAAGCCCCCAGTACACAGTCACTCTTGATTATATCATTAGCCACCAGTGTGTGCATGCATGCTAAGTCACTTCAGTCATGTCCGAATCTTTGTGACCCTATGGACTGTAACTTGCCAGGAATTCTGTGCCCTCCAGGCAAGAATGCAGGAGTGGGTTGCCATGCTCTCCTCTAGGGGATCTTCCCAACCCAGGGATTGAATCTGGAACTCCTATACTTAGCCATTGGTGATTGAAATCAATTTCCAGTCCTTCTCCTCTCCCTGAAAGGAAGGTTGAGGGGTGAGATTCGAAGTTCCAACCCTCTAATCACATGGGGATAACTGGCCCCCATCCTAGGTAAGGTCCAAAAGTCACTTTGTTAACACAACCAAAGACACCTTTGTGGTTCTCATCACTTAGGAAATACCAAGGGTGTTAGAAGTTCTGTGCCAGAAATGGGGACAAAGAACAAATACATATTTCTTATTATAAATCACAGTATCACAAGATGCATTCAAGTAATTTTGCACTCTTCCTTTTTCTTTGTTCTTGATTCAGAACAGTTACAGTAGCTTTGGTAATTACTTGCTGAGAGGTATAGCCTTGCTCTTTCATTTCCTTGGTTAGCGGTGCTTTTTGGAGTGAGGGATTATTTACCCCCCTCCCATAAATTTCTCAGGGCTTCCCTGGTGACTGAGATGCCAAAGAATCTGCCTGCAGTGCAGGAGACCCAGCCAGATCTCCTGGAGAGGACATGGCAGCCCACTCCAGTATTCTTGCCTAGAGAATTCCATGGACAGAGGAGCCTGGCGGGCTACAGTTCATGGAGGTCGCAAAGAGTCAGACGCGACTAAGTGACTAACACTTTCATTTTCATGAATTCCTTTAAAAATATTAGATATGACCAAAATAATTCAGAAGTTATTCTTTAGATGAGTTCCTTGGAGCCCGTGTGTGTTTGTCTCTTTCCTCCGTCACCTAACTCTACTTCCTCTCCTAGTCTCCTAGAGTGATCAATAAGTGTGCTCTGTGTGCACTGTCAAGGGGCAGTGGCAAAGATATGGACTGAAAATAGGGCAAAGAAAGAGAAAGCAGACAAAAGGCAGAAGAGGAGAGTGGGGAGTCTTACGTGGAGAAGGCATTGTTCTGTTTCTCGCATCGGATCCCCTTGCAGTTGTTGGGCTCATCGATTGCTCTGGTCTCATAGTAAAAGTAAAGCTGGTTCAATCCATTGGCAAAAGCCAGCAGTACCAGGCAGTAGATAAAGAGGAATTTGAGGATATCGAGCAACATGCGCCCCAAAGAGATCTGCAGAGGCCCTAAGTGGGAGTTGGCTGTGAACAGGGATATGAGACGCAACGAACTTAAAATGTTGGATATCGCAAAGAGAGCTTCTGCAATCAGGGTCGGGTGCCACATTTCCCATTCTTCCCTTGGACGGGAACCATTATACTGAAAGAAACAACAAGTGCACAATATGAGAGGTACAGCGAGCATTTAGAAAACTTTCCCCTCTTTCCTCCCTTCTGCACCCAAATAAAAATATCAAACTAAGCATCAAGCATTCATTTATACAACAGGCCCCCATGATTGGCACTACTGGTCTTTTTCCCCCCACCCAATCAATACATGATGCTAATAATGCTCTTCCTTCCATTCCTATCCAAATATATACTCAGCGCATAGATGTAGAAACATGAATTTCAGAGCAATCATCTGGAGTAACAATCTGTGGTTTATCAACAGATATTTTCGAAGTGTGAGTTGACCAGATTGTTGGGGAGTGGCCCTAGAAGAGAGCCACAGGTGTGCCTAAGGTTGTGAGGCCAAAGTACTCTGCTTCCTAATGAGACTGCAAACCAGCTTTGTTGCCCAAGCCCCTGTTTTGTGCTAAGCACCACACACAACTTGCAGTTACTGAAGGACATGGGGTAGGTTCAGCCTCCTCAGTGTGCAGTGTTCACCTTGACTTCCCTGCTGATTGCAGTTTGGGGCTGATTAAGCATCCTTAGGTCATTATTCAGAGTTTTCTGCCGATAGTCTTTCCCCCCATGCAATTACAAATGGCATGTCAGCCTCCAAGGCAATGAATTTAGTGCTGCTCACCAAGTGGTGTATGGATGTATTTTATTGTTGCTTTGATAGTCTTACAAGTTGGATTGTTTGTTTAGCACAAACGATGGACCAGGGGGTTGAACTAGGAGGAGGAGCCAGGATTTCTGGGGTTGGCTGCCCATGTTCCAGTCTTTCCTGAGCTTTCAGCTCCTAGAACATTGGAAGTCACCTTATGGAGAGATGGCTTCGTTGTGAGACTGAGCTCCAATTTAGCCTTTATCACTTAAAACTGCCCCTCTTTCTCTCATTTCACCAGAAAATGAGGATAATATCTACTCCTACCCACTGCACATGTCTGATTATGTACCCATATGTGAAAGTCTGTGTACTCCATAAGGAGAGATGTTATGGAAATACAAGAAATTGCTTTTTACCTTCCCCAAGACAGAAGTAGATTTTGCCTGGAATACAATCTGAAGCATATTGCTTTGAACACTCATCTAAATATCACAATTTCTGAGGACTAAATGTAAACAACTTTCCTGAGAAAATGTTGCTTTGGGGGCCAAATTATATTGTTAGCATTTTTAAAATGTGCCTCACTTCCAACAACTGAGGAAACTGGTGTTATTAAAATCATTTGTGTGTATCCAATATTCCTCACTGTCAGAGGAGTTTGGAGAAAACTTGCCACATGTGTGCTTCTATTTCGAATAGACTTGAGATGGCCAACTGGTTTTATACACTTTGGGCCAAATCTTGTATCTCTCCATTTTTGTATCCAAAGGAAACATTTGCTGCATAGTTGTGAGAGGTGGACATTGTTATGCCTGTTTTACAAGTGGAGGAACTGAAATCCAGAGAGGCAGAGGGAGCTGCTTAAGTCACACAGCAACTTGGTAGCAGAGCCAGGACTAAAACTCAGGCCTCTAAACACTCAGTATAGCACTATTTCTATGAAATGTTACTTCTGTAGTAGTTGATATCACAGTGCATTTATTAGATAGGCCTTTACTTATTTGGAGGTCTATGTGAATGATGCTGATTCTTTGTTGATAACAAAACAGACCTATGTTTAAAACTAGGATTATCAACTGGAACATGCATAGCTCATCATTTAGGGTTTTCTCGCTCCACAGTCACACCTATAACCACAGGGAAGTATACTGTCCATGAGTTTGGATCTCAGAACAGTCACAAGTGTGAAAGATTATTCTCATGGAAAATCTATGCTTTGTGTATGTATTTTTAGAGAAAAATACTATAGAATATGATAGCAGAGAGTAAACTTGGAGCTCATTTAGCATAGAGGTCAGCAAACATTTTGTGTCAAGGGCCAGATAGTATATATTTTTGGCTTCTATATGGTTACTGTGGAAACTACTTAACTTTTTCTTCTAGGACTATATATTTATTTATTTTGCTGTACCAAGTCTTAGTTATAGCACGTGAGATCTAGTTCCCGGCTCAGGGATCAAACCATGGCCCCCTGTGTAGGGAGCATGGAATCTTAGCCAATGGAGTGGTGGCTCAGAGGGTAAAGAATCCACCTGCAATGCAGGAGACCCAGGTTTGATCCCTGGGTTGGGAAGATCCCCTGGAGAAGAAAATGGCAACCCATTCCAGGATTCTTGCCTGGGCAATCCCATGGACAGAGGAACCTGGTGGGCTACAGTCCATGGGGTCACAAAAGAGTCAGACACAACTGAGTGACTAAGCACCAGGGAAGTCCCTTCTAGAACTATAATAACAGACAATATGTAAACAAACAGTTGGCCCAGCTTGGCCAGCAGCCCAGTTTGCTGAGGCCTGACTGACCACAAGTGGTTTTCAAATCAAATTGTGTTCCTTCAAGCCTGAGGGTTCAATAGAAGCATCTGGTGGTCCCTGTGGAAACCAGAGAGGAGGCTAGGAAGAGTCATTTCTCAATCCAAACTCATTCCTTTGAGCTCCTTAGTACATTGAAATTCTGCATAAGTTTTAACTTTAAGATGTGGTTCCATGGGAAAAAAATTAAAAGGTTGAAACCCATTGATCTAGTTCCATCTTATTTTTCAGAGGTGGTGTCTGAAGCTCCTAGAGGTAGAAGGATGGCCTGTGGTAATCCAGCTCATAAATATCAGAGCAGGGATTACCTTTGGGTTTCCTGACTCTTCAGAGAGTGATACTGGGAGACAAATGATTTTTCTTATATTCTCGGAGATAGAATGTTGCTTGAAAACTGGCCTCTATGCCTGTTAAAAGGGTGTGAACTCAAAAGCAGTATATGAAAAGGGTTGGCCAAACGTGGGTACCCAATAGTAATAAAGATGGGGAGGTGTATCTTCATCCAAGCATTGGCTCGAGAAAGGGTCATAACTCAATGGGTATCAAAGTTCAGTTTAGTCTGTACATATGGAGTAAGGGAGTGCTGGGATAAATCCAGGTGGTGCTATCCTAGAAGACAAAAAGACAATTACTCTCCATTTTTAGTGTTATCTTGGGGGTACTGAGGGCTAATATTAGGTATGTTTGTTCCTTTTGAGTACTTTGGTATATGCCTTTTGCTTCTTAGTGTTGTAGGCCATGTGAGGTAGAGTGTATATATACATACAGTTGACTAGTTTTTCACTCTAATAAAGGATCTTCTCAAGGCCAGTTTCTGTCATGGTGTGTCGTACTGCCTCAGTGCAATGATGATCTGAAATTTTTAAAAGGGCCTGGGACCAGCCCTATGTCTTTACTGCATAGAAGTTGGCTCAGCCCACTTGGTGGAGTTCATTTCAGACTGATGCGCCTACCTGCACAAGTGAACCCGACTGCTCACTGACAATTTCTCATTGTAAATCCAGTCTGCATGTGGCATCTCTTATTTGTAAATTCTTCTTTGTTGTGAAGGGCTCCGACTTCTTGGCAAATGTCTTTTTTTGAGTTAAGTATTTATCAGTTGAGGGGCATTTACTCAGCTTAGTGAGCTGATTTATCCTTATGCTGTATGATGAGGAAGTATCTAGTCCTTGGAAGGCTTGCCAGTGAAGGTGGACAGGGTATGTGATTAACTAATGTTGGGCATCTGTTGACACAATTTCACATCCCCAAGGGTTAATCATTTGATCATTTATTCTACACTTTCCTGTTTAAGCAGAACTCACCAGTTTTTAGAGTGATAATGTATTGTCCCTCTAGTGTATAAATACCACTTCCAAAGGAAGATTTTTTTTTTTTTTTGGCAAACAGTGTTACTTAGTCAGCTGAGTGCCAGAATGACATGGAATTCATCCAGGCACATTAACCAGAGATCCAAACATTTTCCTTACCAGCTTTTTCTTGTAAGGAAGTTGTAAGTATGTGTTGAACGATCACCACAAAGTATAAGCATAGTCTTCAGCTTCTTTCAAAAATATTTTAGGACTGCATTCAATATTCACACTCCATGTAACTAACTCCCAAGGTCTTAAAATTTATGCAATATGCATATTAGGGATGTAAAAATAAACTAAGTTGTTGGCGATTTGGGGGACAGCCATATTCCCATTCTAAAACTCCTTCATGTGGGATTTCATGCCAAAAAGCATGACTGACTAGACAGTCTTGGAGATGGAGTTGTCAGCTTTTCCTCATGCTGGAGAAGTTCACTTCAGGGTAGAGGCAGTGCAGCCATTCCAGTATCTAATGAGCACCAAACCTGAACTCAGAGCCTGTGACTATCCAGCATGAGGTGCTGAACATGAAGCTATTTCTCAGGATAATGCAGGCTGTACATTATGCAGGAAAAAACATCAAAGTGGGGGGTGTGTGTGTGTGTGTTATCTGGATTGGTAGACACATAGAATGGGTGATACTCAAGAAGGTGGATTCATAGCAGCTTGAACAATCATCCTGGTGATGGAAGTGATGCAGGAGGCAAAGACTATTAAAAATCTATGTCCCACACAGTGACGTTTCTAGGGTTCTGCTACCAATCCTATGAAGAACACTTGAGGGAAGTGTGAATATTTGGCTTTGAGAAGAGACAGCTCAGCAAGCTAGGGAGAGATGACTTCATATCTGAAGCACTTTATGGAGAAGGAACATCTTTGTTCTGTTTGACCCCATGATGAGGAAGGATTACTAATGGATGTGTCACAGGAAGAATAATATTAGAAAAATATAAAGTAGCACTTTTTAATGAAGTGACAAGAGTTGAGAGAGGCTTTTGGAAATTCAGTGAGTGTCTTATCTCTGCCTCATGCAAACATCAGTGGGCTATCTTCTTGGCGAGGATACTGTAGAGAGGATGTAAACACTGACTGAGTGGGTGAGCAGCTTCAGACCTTTTACTGTCAGAGTTGAAGAAGCTAAGAATTCATTTGCAAATTGTTCCATTCTCCATTGTCTGGTTAGGTGGACACTGATTACAAGCCACTGAAAAAAATGTCTATTTTATGGTACCTTTCCATATGGATTGATGGTCTTTAACACTTGCCCCCTAAACTCTGTGCTCCCATAGCTAAAGCTTACTGTAAACAAATGATTAAGAAACGTAGCAAATATTCCAAGTTACCTTGACATAGGCTACAATCTTCAAGGAAATAGTTGCCAGGTAGAGTGAGTTCATTGCAAAATCCATCAGGTTCCACCAGTCATGGATGTATTCAGTAAATCCACCATCCCACATTTCCTTTATCTCCCCCCAAATGAAACCTGAAAAATGGAGGCAAAAGGTTTATTGCTTCACAGCATCAGACTAGTCATCATAGTGAAAGTGAAAGTGAAGTCACTCAGTCATGTCTGACCCTTTGCGACCCTGTGGACTGTAGCCCACCAGACTCCTCTGTCCATGGGATTCTCCGGGCAAGAATATTAGAGTGGGTTGCCATTTCCTTCTCCAGGGGATCTTCCCAACCCAGGAATTGAACCCAGATCTCCCACATTGCAGGAAGACACTTTAACCTCTGAGCAGGATCCCCCAAGTGAAGAAAGAGGAAATCAATGAATGAATTGGGACTTAGTGGAGCCCCTAGGGATGGTAGGAACTTTTATCTTTCTTTGCTATCTCACCACTCTGTCTTGAACTTGCCAAACTGGATAGACTTTACCTAAAGATGCCTGTATGTTACAGTTTTCTGGATGCTACTCACTTTTACATTGTTACTATAGCTACTGGAATGCTGCTGCAATTTAGGGTGTCTGATTCTATGCTCTTCCCATTTTAGAGTGGGGGTTATTTAATCAGTGAATTAATTATCATAAGGGATTTGATTTAGGTCATACCTGAATGGTCTAGTGGTTTTCCCTACTTTCTTCAATTTAAGTCTGAATTTGGCAATAAGGAGTTCATGATCTGAGCCACAGTCAGCTCCCGGTCCTGTTTCTGCTGACTGTATAGAGCTTCTTCATCTTTGGCTGCAAAGAATATAATCAATCTGATTTTGATGTTGGCCATCTGGTGATGTCCATGTGTAGAGTCTTCTCTTGTGTTGTTGGAAGAGGGTGTTTGCTATGATCAGTGCATTCTCTTGGCAAAACTCTATTAGCCTTTGCCCTGTTTCATTCTGTTTGGCCTTCATTCCTTTGGCCTTCATTCCAAGGCCAAATTTGCCTATTACTCCAGGTGTTTCTTGATTTCCTACTTTTGCATTCCAGTCCCCTATAATGAAAACAACATCTTTCTTGGGTGCTAGTTCTAAAAGGTCTTGTAAGTCTGCATAGAACTCTTCAACTTCAGTGTTACTGGTTGGGGCATAGACTTGGATTACTGTGATATTGAATGGTTTGCCTTGGAAATGAACAGAGATCATTCTGTAGTTTTTGAGATTGCATCCAAGTACTGCATTTTGGACTCGTTTGTTGACCATGATGGCTACTCCATTTCTTCTAAGGGATTCCTGCCCACAGTAGTAGATATAATGGTCATCTGAGTTAAATTCACCCATTCCAGTCCATTTTAGTTTGCTGATTCCTAGAATGTCAATGTTCACTCTTGCCATCTCCTGTTTGACCACTTCCAATTTGCCTTGATTCATGGACCTGACATTCCAGGTTCCTATGCAATATTGCTCTTTACAGCATTGGACCTTGCTTCTATCACCAGTCATGTCCACAACTGGGTATTGTTTTTGCTTTGGCTCCATCCCTTCATTCTTTCTGGAGTTATTTCTCCACTGATCTCCAGTAGCGTATTCGGCACCTACCGACCTGGGGTGTTCCTCTTTCAGTATCCTATCATTTTGCCTTTTCATACTGTTCATGGGGTTCTCAAGGCAAGAATACTGAAGTGGTTTGCCATTCCCTTCTCCAGTGAACCAATACAATGGAAGTGAGAAATAGATTTAAGGGACTAGATCTGATAGAGTGCCTGATGAACTAAGGACGGAGGTTTGTGACACTGTACAGGAGACAGGGATCAAGATCATCCCCATGGAAAAGAAATGCAAAAAAGCAAAATGGCTGTCTGGGGAGGCCTTACAAATAGCTGTGAAAAGAAGAGAAGCAAAAGCAAAGGAGGAAAGGAAAGATATAAGCATCTGAATGCAGAGTTCCAAAGAATAGCAAGAAGAGATAAGAAAGCCTTCCTCAGTGATCAATGCAAAGAAATAGAGGAAAACAACAGAATGGGAAAGACTAGAGATCTCTTCAAGAAAATTAGAGATACCAAGGGAACATTTCATGCAAAGATAGGCTTGATAAAGGACAGAAATTGTATAGACCTAACAGAAGCAGAAGATATTAAAAAGAGGTGGCAAAATTATACAGAAGAACTGTACAAAAAAGATCTTTATGACCAAGATAATCACGATGCTGTGATCACTCACCTAGAGCCAGACATCCTGGAACGTGAAGTCAAGTGGGCCTTAGAAAGCATCACTACGAATAAAGCTAGTGGAGGTGATGGAATTCCAGTTGAGCTATTTCAAATCCTGAAAGATGATGCTATGAAAGTGCTGCACTCAATATGCCAGCAAATTTGGAAAACTCAGCAGTGGCCACAGGACTGGAAAAGGTCAGTTTTCATTCCAATCCCAAAGAAAGGCAATGCCAAAGAATGCTCAAACTACCGCACAATTGCACTCATCTCACAGGCTAGTAAAGTAATGCTCAAAATTCTCCAAGCCAGGCTTCAGCAGTACGTGCACCGTGAACTTCCAGATGTTCAAGCTGGTTTTAGAAAAGGCAGAGGAACCAGAGATCCAATTGCCAACATCCTCTGGATCATGGAAAAAGCAAGAGAGTTCCAGAAAAACATCTATTTCTGCTTTATTGACTATGCCAAAGCCTTTGACTGTGTGGATCACAATAAACTGTGGAAAATTCTGAAAGAGATGGGAATACCAGACCACCTGACCTGCCTCTTGAGAAACCTATATGCAGGTCAGGAAGCAACAGTTAGCATTGGACATGGAACAACAGACTGGTTCCAAATAGGAAAAGGAGTGCATCAAGGCTGTATATTGTCACCCTGCTTATTTAACTTATATGCAGAGCACATCATGAGAAATGCTGGGCTGGAAGAAGCACAAGCTGGAATCAAGATTGCCAGGAGAAATATCAATAACCTCAGATACGCTAATGATGCCACCCTTATGGCAGAAAGTGAAGAGGAGCTAAAAAGCCTCTTGATGAAAGTGAAAGAGGAGAGCAAAAAAGTTGGCTTAAAGCTCAACATTCAGAAAATGAAGATCATGGCATCTGGTCCCATCACTTCATGGGAAATAGATGGGGAAACAGTGGAAACAGTGTCAGACTTTATTTTTGGGGGCTCCAAAATCACTGCAGATGGTGACTGCAGCCATGAAATTAAAAGACGCTTACTCCTTGGAAGGAACGTTATGACCAACCTAGATAACATATTTAAAAGCAGAAACATTACTTTGCCAACAAAGGTCTGTCTAGTCAAGGCTATGGTTTTTCCAGTAGTCATGTATGGATGTGAGAGTTGGACTGTGAAGAAAGCTGAATGCTGAAGAATTGATGCTTTTGAACTGTGGTGTTGGAGAAGACTCTTGAGAGTCCCTTGGACTGCAGGGAGATCCAACCAGTCCTTTCTAAATGAGACCAGTCCCGGGTGTTCTTTGGAAGGACTGATGTTGAAGCTAAAACCCAATACTTTGGCCACCTGATGCAAAGAATTGACTCATTGGAAAAGACTCTGATGCTGGGAGGGATTGGGGGTAGAAGGAGAAGGGGACAACAGAGGATGAGATGGCTTGATGGCATCACCGACTCAATGGACATGAATTTGAGTGAACTCCGGGAGTTGGTGATGGACAGCGAGGCCTGGCATGCTGCAATTCATGGGGTCGCAAAGAGTCGGACATTACTGAGTGACTGAACTGAACTAAGTATCAATATTATGCCATATAGTCCTTAGTTTCCACTACATATGTCTGAGAGGGAAAACTTCTCAATTAGTTTTGAGGTATGCAAGCAGGCCATGGTCCAAAGCACTGGATATTGGGGCTGAAGCTAAGCAATAGGGATCAGAATAATTTAGAATCCTCCTTTCTCTTATCTCCTCTCATTGTGTGTAGGTTTCGTGGAATTCTGCCTGATGACATATTAACAGATGTTTCTTTTGCTTTGGTATGTGGAAAGCAGTAAAAGGAGTGACTGTGGTCTAAGGTAGTATGTCTCAGACTTTAAAACAGCGGTCCCCAAACTTTTTGGCAACAGGGACCAGTTTTGTGGAAGACAATTTTTCCACAGTCCAGGATGGTGGTGGGGTGGGGTAAGAAGAGATGGTTTTGGGATGATTCAAGTGCCATTACATTTATTGTGTACTTGGTTTCTATTATTTATTACATCAGTTCCATCTCAGATCATCAGGCATTAGATCCTATAGGTTGGGGACCCCTGCTTTAAAATACATGCAAATTACATGGGGATTATGTAGATTCTGATTTCACAGACCCTGAGTGAGACTCGTGAATCTGTGTGTTTAACAAGTTGATGCTGACATTGCTGGTTTGGGGACCCCAGTTTAAGTATCAAGGACCTGGAGGGTGGTGATGCACTGGAGGGTCCAATGCAATGTAATTATGCCTGGAAACTTCTGGTTAAGGCTGCTTTTTTACCATGAATTGTGTGAATTTCCTAGGTTTCCTTCCTGGTTGTGAAATCAGTATCCAAATAGGATGTGGACCCTGGATAAGTATAGGGATCATTTAGCATAGTCATAGGAAAGCAGCAGGTTTGGGTGGCATCCCTTCAACCCCAGTGATGGGAAAGTAGGCATCAAATAGACTGTTCAGCACTTGCCCTGCCCAGCCTACCTGGGCCTGTCCTGCCTAACACTTGGCTTTCCCTCTAAACCCACTGATAGACAACTTCCTTGCCATTGATGAAGTTAGGTTAGTTGAAACAAGCCCTGGGTACACTGCCAATCTCATGGCAAACCCTGTGACAGCAAGCAACCCAGGCCCAGGAGTGGGGGGAAGGAACCACGTTTCTGAGATTCCCAACAACTATCTCACTGCACAGAGGGAAGGTGCCTTAGTTCAGGGCCAGTCCAACTGCCGATTCCAGTAGTTTCTTTAGACAAGACCAGCAGGCAGTCTGGCCATAGCTTCTGGTCCCTGTGACTCACCAAGAACCCAAGGCAGTATCATCCACTCCACGACAGTTGGGGGAGGTCCCTGTACATGGAGATCTGTCCTGACGATGTGCTGAGAAGCCAGGAGAAGCATGAAGAGGAAGGTCAGATATGATGCTGTGTGGCAGATAAACTTGATGAAGGGTTTCTTGATGAACAGCCCAAGGTTGCTCCTGGGTGAGATGAGATAAGCAATAGACAGCATGGGAAACAGGAACCCAATGGTCATGCACGTCAGAAGCTTGACGACCCAGTGTTTCCGCCGCCATCCAGGGAAGCCGTCGTACCACAGAGTGGCAAGCAACTGTTGGCAATTGGGCTGGGCCACAAACTGGGAAAAGAAGAGAACAAGTCAGGCATCTGGGATGGCTGGAAGGAAGTCTACCTTCATAACTGCTCTCCTAGTTTACAGCCAGCTCATGGCCCACTCCCAGAGAAGGCCTGATTTCCAGGGTCCCACAGGTGGGTCTAACCTCAGAGCCAACTCTACATGTCAAGCTAGGAGACTTAGGGTTGATGATTTGTTTCCTACATTAAACAAAACCGCTCCGGTCTGTGCTTTGGCATATGTGCCCCCTACTCCCCACTTTCATCATATTAGAGAGATGCTGCCTCAAACTTGGCTCAGTATCAGAATCATCCAGGGAACATGAAAGAATTCCTGATTCCCAAGTCACACCCCAGACTGACAAAATGAGCCTCCTCTGGGGAGTAGAACCTGGGCAACTGTTCACAAAGCTCTCCTGGGAATGTACCTGCTTCTTAGCAGAGAATCACGGGGATGTTTCATTTCAAGTGGATTCACTTTTACTTATTCCCCCAGCTTGCATGAGATCATCAACAAATGTGTACTTTGGGCAAACACAAACTGGCAGTGAATAAGTTCATGCCTGTGGCTATGGTTTGGAATGGAAATGAGTTCCCTTTTTGATGTTTTTTTTCCCCCCTCCTTTTAGTTCTGAGCACCTCTTGGCTAGCAAAGAATCATGTTGCCACTTTGCCATTTAACACCTTCTCTAGTCCAGACATGCAAAGGAGGAAAATATATTTGAGGGCCAATATTATAAGATGTACCTAACTCAGCTGGGATTTTACTTAGAGGCAATCTACAGTGTGTCAGTGATTAATAGTTAAGAGATCATCAGCATTGCAAGTCACCCTCTGGCTACTACTTCCTAGTAAGCAATTCAACAGGGAGCTCAACTGTCAGCAATCATTTTAAATATTGCCTCTATCTGATTGCTGCAGCTTCCCATGGGAAAGGTTAAATGGAGCTGTACCATATAGTTTTCTGGTACAAAGGAAATAAAATTCTTCCATCATTTATCTGACACTCAAGGTAAACTAGCCCCCAATTTTATTGTTAGTATATCTGTGAAGGTCTCTAGCTTCCCACCAAAACCATGCTCCACTTCCTTAAGTACAGGGTGGACTAAATTTCCCAGGCTCCCTTGCAGTGAGGCATGGCCACATGGCCAAGTTCTCAGTAATGGAATGTGAGGAGAAATGATGAGTGGCATCACAAGGCCTGACCTGTGGAAGTCCCCTATGTTCTCTCCCCTTCTTGCTGACTGGGATCTGGTAACTCAGGGTGGTCCAGGGGCTTCTGTTAGCCTTTGTCCTTCGAAGACCACATGGAGGAGAACTATCTTGCTGACCAAGAATATCTATCTTGGACAGTTACATGACTGAGATAATTATATTGTCTTTGAGCCATTCTCCATTTTTGGGTCTAGCCGACCCTAAAGCAGTTTACTATTGCAAAATGACAAAAAATAAACTCTAAAGTCTTTTTATCGTGAGGTCTCATTTTCTCAAAAGATGTTCATGATCCCCCTTATATCCTCACATCTCCTTTTCACACAATCACACACAAAATGACAAAATCCTATTACAGTCCCTTTCTACTCTTCTTGGCATTATAGCCTATGCCAAAGCCTGGGATGAAAAGGTCCTAGAAAAAAGGTACAAAAAAATAGAAGGGTAAAACAAAATATTTGAGTACAATTGGAAAACCACTGGGAGCACACAGTCTGGTGAGGGAGACAGATATTTAAAAAGAGTTATGAAACAGTACAGTAAGGACATATAAATGGATGGAAAACAAGGCATAATGGGAACACAGATGAAGTGCAAATCTGCTCAGCAAAGGCTTCCTGGAAGAGGCAAGACCAGAACGGAGCATTAAAGGATGTGTAGAAGCTGGCTGCATGTAGGGGAGGAGAGGGGAAGGGAGTAAACAACTAAAGAGGAGGGGATAATGTGACTGAAGGCATAGAGGTGAAAATGAGCATGACTGGTACAGGGAGCTATAGAAATCTGGGGAAGCTGATGCTTAACTGCAAGGCTCTGGATGGCAAGAGATGAGGCTGGAGAGGTAGGCAAGGATTACAGAAGATAAAAATGATAGTCTTCAGCCATTATAATAGTATGACTTATTTTAAGAGCAGTGGGAAGCCATGAATGATAGGGGTGTGTGGGGGTGGGTGTGGGTGTGTGTGTGTGTGTGTGTAGAGCAGTAGAGTAGTTTAAACTATAGACACTTGAGCTAGATTGCATTGGTTTTCTCTGTTCTTGAAAGTCTTCACCTAAAGAATGGAGTTAATAATGATATCAGCAATAGAGGATTCGTGTGAGGATTAAGATCAGTTACCACACAGGAAACACTTAGAACTATGTCTAGCACATAGTAAGGGCTCATTAAATCTTGGCTGCATATATCATTATGCATGTGCTGGAATCAGGTTTAGACATTAGAAAGATCCTTCTGGTTATTGAGTAGAAAATGGCTCGGGGGCAGAGGGTAGGCAAAATTAGGGGTAGAAAAATTGGAAAAATAAAACTAAATATTCAACAATAGAGAAATACATTCCAATGAATACCAATCAGTCGGTAAAAATAAGGTGAAAATTGTTATATGTCAATATGCAGAAATAAAGAAGGATATAAACATAACCCTAGGGAAAAAAGCAATGGGAAAGCCTGTTTATTAAATTTTTGGAATAGTTTTGCTCTGGCAAAATGAAATTGAAGGAGATTTTCACTTAAGGTCAAAAATATTTATCTGTATAAATTGTTTTATTGTATTTATTTAATAATTATAATGCCTGGTGTATGTCCTGCCTTTTGATAACTACCTGTGGTGATGTGAAGATGAATTAGATGTGTTCTCCATTCTCAAAGAGCTTGGAGATGAATGATATTTTTACTACAAATGACTTACCAACAAATGAAATGTAATGAATCAAAATAAGATTATGTCTCCCTCCTCTACTTACAATTTCCTCACTGTCAATATTGCCCCCAAATACTGTTCTTAGAGATTACTATACAATTTGATATTTCCACAGTATCAATTAATCAATAAATCTTATTTATACCTCCAAAAGTAAAAACAAACTAGGGGCAGGAAGACAAGTTAGAAAGCTGTTGTTAATCTTGTACAAAATGATCATGACTCAGACTAAGTTAATGGCAGAAGAAATGAAGAGATGTGCTCAGGTTCAAAATATAATGAAGAGGTGGAATTGACAGGATATGGTGATGGATGAGATGTGAAATAATATATAGGCTGCTAAGGCTGCTGCTAAGTCACTTCAGTTGTGTCCGACTCTGTGTGACCCCATAGATGGCAACCCACCAGGCTCCCCTGTCCCTGGGATTCTCCAGGCAAGAACACTGGAGTGGGTTGCCATTTCCTTCTCCAATGCATGAAAGTGAAAAGTGAAAGTGAAGTCGCTCAGTCGTGTCCGACTCTTCCCGACCCCATGGACTGCAGCCTACCAGGATCCTCCATCCATGGTATTTTCCAGGCAAGAGTACTGGAGTGGGGTGCCATCACCTTCTCCAATAATATATAGAGTGAGAGGGCAAAAGGGAGAGAGGCTTCTTTTGTGGGTGAATTGGTAGGCAGTAGTGCCATTAACTAAGAGTGGGAACACTGAAGCTGGAACAAGTTTATGCGTGCATTTTTACACCTGTTGAGTTAGATTTGTCTGTGGAACATCTAGACGGAGATATCCAGACTGAAGTACTGATGTTACACAAGGGTCAGCAAACTTTTTCTGTAAAGGGCCAAACAGTAAGTGTTTGGAACTTTGCAGACCACATCATCCCTTTTGCAAAGACTCAACTCAGCTGGTTCGGCACAAGTCCAGTAATAGATAATATGTAAATGAATAGGTTTAGCTGTGTGGCAGTAAAACTTTATTCACAAAACAGGCAGCAATTTGTAGTTTGCTCTTCTATAGTACTGCCCCCTGCTGCTGCCATACCAGACATTTGGACTACTTCTCCATAGTCTTTATGATCTCCTAGGACTTCTTTCTCTTGTGCATCCCCAAGAACTCTGACCCAATAAATAGCTCTTTCCTAAAGCAAAAATTTGTTGTTGTTGTTTCATTGCTAAGTCATGTCTGACTCTTTTGGAACCTCATGAACTGTAGCCCACCAGGTTCCTCTATCCGTGGGATTTCATAGGCAAGGATATTGGAGCTGGTTTGCATTTCCTTCTGCAGGGGATATTCTGGATCCAGGGATTGAACCCGCATCTCTTGCATTGTCAGGCGTTGTCAGGAAGATTTTTTACCACTGTGCT
The DNA here is from genome assembly GCF_014754425.2 of Oryx dammah. Lineage (NCBI taxonomy): Eukaryota > Metazoa > Chordata > Mammalia > Artiodactyla > Bovidae > Oryx > Oryx dammah. Next base: position 17,674,602 of record NW_024070207.1, read on the forward strand.
ATCTGGAAAGGCTTCAGCAGTGAAGAATCCACCTGCAATGCAGGAGACACAGGAGATATGGGTTTGATCCTTGGGGTCCAGAAGATCCCCTGGAGAAAGGAATGGCAACCCACTGCAGTATTCTTGCCTGGGAAATCCCATGGACAGAGGCGCCTGGCAGGGTTAGAGTCCATAGAGTCACAAAGAGTTGGACATGACTGAAGTGACTGAGCAGGAGCAAAGCAAGAATGCAGATGTGAAGCTTCTTTAGAAAGTGAATATAACTGTCCACTTCACGTGGACATAACTGTCTACTTCATATAGACATTATGACAGGCTTCAACAGTACAAGAACCATGAACTTCCAGATGTTCAAGCTGGATTTAGAGAAAGCAGAGGAGCCAGAGATCAAATTGCCAACATCCGTTGGATCATAGAAAAAGCAAGAAAGTTCCAGAAAATATCTACTTCTGCTTTATTGACTACACCAAAGCCTTTGACTGTGTGGATCACAACAAACTTTGGAAAATTCTTAAAGATGTGGGAATACCAGAACACCTTATCTGCCTCCTGAGAAATCTGTATACAGGTCAAGAAGCAACAGTTAGAACTGGACATGGAACAACAGACAGGTTCCAAATTGGGAAAGGAGTATGTCAAGGCTGTATATTGTCACCCTGCTTATTTAACTTATATGCAGAATATATCATGTGACATGCTGGACTGGATGAAGCACAAGCTGGAATCAAGATTGCTGGGAGAAATATCAATAACATCAGATATGAAGATTACATCACCCTTATGGCAGAAAGTGAAGAACTAAAGAGCCTCTTGATGAAAGTGAAAGAGGAGAGTGAAAAAGTTGGCTTAAAACTAAACATACAAAAAACTAAGATCATGGCATCTGCTCTTCATGGCAAATAGACGGGAAAACAATGAAAACAGTGACAGACTTTATTTTGGGGGCTCCAAAATCACTGCAGATGCTGACTGCAGCCATGAAATTAAAAGATGCTTGCTCCTTGGAAGAAAAGCTATGACCAACATAGACAACATATTAAAAAAGCAGAGATGTTATTTTGCCGATAAAGGGCCATCTAATCAAAGCTATGGTTTTTCCAGTAGTCATGTATGGATGTGAGAGTTGGACCATAAAGAAAGCTGAGCGCCGAAGAATTGATGCTTTTGAACAGTAGTGTTGGAGAAGACTAGTGAGAGTCCCTTGGACTACAGTCAATCCCAGCCAAACCAGTCAATCCCAGAGGAAATCAGTCCTGAATATTCACTGGAAGGACTGATGCTGAAATTGAAACTCCAATACTTTGGCCACCTGATGCAAAGAACTGACTCATTGGAAAAGACCCTGATGCTGGGAAAGATTGAAGGCAGGAGGAGAAGGGGACGACAGAGGAAGAGATGGTTGGATGGCATCACTGACTTGATGGACATGAGTTTGAGCAAGCTCTGGGAGTTGGTGATGGACAGGGAGGCCTGTTGTGCTGCAGTTCATGGGATTGCAAAGGTTTGGACATGACTGAGCTACCGAACTGCCTGATGACTGTCCAATCTTTATTTTCAATGCCTCTGCTCTGATTTTCACTTTGGCTGAAGATGATAATTTCAAAGTTGGACAGGTTTTTATTTTCTATTTTTGTATCTGACAAGAGTAGTATAGGGTGGTGTGGACTCTGGCAGAACAAACTGCAATTAGAATGTTATAAAACAAACCTGTCTTAAGCCACCATGTAGTATCTAATCCAAACAGGTCTATGAGTTTTGAAAGCAAAATTCTAATTCCTGCTTGTATATTGAAGTTCCAGTTTGACAGATTATTTAATAAATCTCTAGTTGATTTTGAGAATGCCTCAGAAAGAGAGATTGCAATAAAAACCACAGTGTGTATGTATTGTATGCTTGAGTACACTGAAGGCCAAAATGTACAGAGCCTAGAGCAGCAGTTTTTAGTTTTGATGAAGTCCATTTTATATTTTTATATTTAATATTTTCTTGTTGCTTGTGCTGTTGCAACCATATCTAAGAAAGCATCACTCAATCCAAGACCACAAAGATTTACTTTCATGGGTCTGTGTCTGAATTTGATCACTTTAGCTGTTATACTTAGTTCTTTGATCCATTTCAAATTAAGTTTTGCATATTGTGGGAGGAAAGGGTTCAACTTCATTTATTTGCATAAGGATATTCACTTTTCTTGAGGCAGCAGATAGATGGGCCCTAGGATGAGCTGTGGCCCAGGCTTAAGTCCTCAGAAAATCTGCCAAATAAAACATAATCTCAACTTTTAGGTTGTGTAGTTTTTTTTTCAGTTAACAAGTCTTTTTATAGTTTTTGCTGTACAAGTCTTACACTTCTTTTGCTAAACTCATTCTTTAGTATTTTATTCTTTTTGATGCTATTATAAATAGAATTTTCCCCCTTAATTTCATTTTTGAGTTGTTCATTGCAGGTGTGTAGAAACAATTGCTTTTGTGTATTGATCTTGTATCCTGCAAACTTGCTGAACATATTTATTAGCCCTAAGAGCTTTTTCGTTGATTCCTTATGATTTTCTACACTCAAGAACATGGCATCAGAGAATAAAGATGGTTTACTTCTTCCTTCACAAACTAAATGCTTGTTATTTCTTTTTATTACCTAATTGGTATGGCTAGAAACTCCAGTACAGTGATGAATACAAATGGTGAGAGTGGACATCCTTGTCTTGTTCCTGATTTTAGGGGGAAAGTTTTCAGTCAGTTTTCATTAAGTGTGGTATTGTTGTTCAGTCACTAAGTCATGTCCAACTCTGCGACCTCATGGACTGTAGGACGCCAGGCTCCTCTGTCCTCCACTGTCTCCTGGAGTTTGCTCAAATTCATGTCCATTGAGTGGATGATGGTGTAGTATTAGCTATAAGTTTTTCATACGTGGCCTTCAACAGATTGAGGAAGTTCTACTACAGTTTTCTGAGTTTTTTAAAATGATGATAGGGTTTTGGATTTTGTTAAGTACTTTTCTGTGTCAATTCAGGTGGTCATGTTTTTTTTTTTCCCTTCCTTCTAATACTGTAGTGTATTATATTGATTGATTATTATGTTGACCCACTCTTGCATTCCACTTATAATGGTGTATAATCCTTTTTTATAAATTGCTGGAATCAGATTGCTTTTAGTTAAGCCTATTGTTTGCCTCAACTGTTAGCCATTACCTCAGGCAGCCATGCTATTAAATAATTGCTGCTTTTTTTTTTTTCAAAAAGTGCCCCTAGGGAAAGGTCTGTGGGTCTTGAGTAAGATGACACAAAGGTAAACCCCATAAATGGAGCTTTTCTAGAGACTTGCCAGATGGGTCATATAATGCCAATTCTCTGGGAATGGATCTTTTTGAAGACCTCGAAACTAGTCCTTTTCCTGTTCATTGGCTGCCAAACTGCTCCTTTTCAGTTACTAGAATTTCAAGACTTTTGGTTTGCAAGGTTATTGTGGAGCTGGGTAGATAGGAAGAGGGCAAGCTAAACTATCACAAAACTTGCTGTTCTTACTGAGATTCAGCTGTTTTTCTTGAATAAATGCTCCTCTGTTGCAAGCCTTTGGTTAAATTCAAGAGTGGTAAAGAAGTTGAATTTGAAAAGTTTTCCAATGTCTTGTTGCTTTTTTAGAGTGGATTTTCAGAAGTCCCTAACACCACCATTCTAGAAGTGCCTTCCCTCTTGAATTTTTAAATTTTCATGGAAAGTGATGTAGTATTTGTGTGTGAGTTAGTCCAAATGATAGAGTCCTTTTCCAATTCCCTCCTTAGGGGGCTTCAAAGAAACAAGGTTTAGCAGTATAGTAACTTCTTAAAAGTCAGGAGACTGGGCATTGCTCAATGCCTGGGAGCATGTCTTAGTCTCCATTATGTTAACAATATTTTGTTAAGTGCCAGGTACAAGGTAAACACTGAATAAATACTTGTTGAATGAGTGATTTAGAATCTTGGTGGAACACTCTCTTTCCAAAGTCTTCTTTCCTTAGTGTATGTAGGGGGTGAAATCTGGTAGGTAAGTCAAATCTCTTAGGAGTTGCAACTAGGAGCTATTCTTAACATAGTCAGATTAGCTACCATATAATGAGTGTTTTTTCTGGGCTTCCCAGGTTGCTCAGTGGTAAATAATCTGCCTGCCAAGCAGGAGATGTAGCTTTGATCCCTGGGCAGGGAAGATCCCCTGGAGTGGGCATGGCAAGCCACTCCACTATTCTTGGCTGGAGAATCCCGTGGACAGAGGAAACTGGTGGGTTACAGTCTATAGGGACACAAAGAGTTGGACTTGACTGAGCGAGTTCACCACCACCATCACAATGAGCTCTTATAGTATGCTAGACACTGTACCAGATTTTCACATGGATCATTTCACAGCAACCCTAAAGGCTGATTATCGGTATCATACTCCCTTTAAAATGATGAGACTAAGCCCAAGCTCACATTTCTGCTAATAGTAGAGCCAGGACTGGAGCCCTAGCTTGGCTGACTATAGACTAATAACTGTACTCTGTCAATCTCTGAATGGTATGATTTGAGACCTGCAGAAAGCTGAATTTTCCAGTATCTTCTCTATTGGCCTTGCCACAGTGATTGAAATGCCAACATCATTTATTACTTTGGGTTGAGGCCTTGAAGCTATATTCATGTTTGTAGGAAGTGGTAATATAGAAAACAACTACCCTTAACAGTTTAAAGTGAGTACTTCATATTAGTTAGTTATCTAGCTGTTAATATAAGGGACCTACCTGCCAGCAAAGACTAGAAATGATGGGGTGCTCCCTGAGTCTGGGCTCCTAAGTGGCATCTATGAGAGGCAGAAAGAGTCACACATAAATAAGGACATGGGGGAGACAGTGAAGGTCTCAGCTTCCTGGTTTAACCCCAGGACAAATTGTACTGTATTCACATTTTCAACCTGTCTAAATCTTCTTCTTAAATCTTCTAGGGACTTCACTGCAGTTTTTTTTTTTTTTTCCTTCTGAAATGCTTCATTTCTCCAATGCTCCCGGGCAAGGGCTCTTTGCCTCTCCAAAGAATAATCCTTGAGAGCAATATGGTCAGATTCTACTGGAAAGATCTCATCTCTCTTCCAGATATCTAGCAAAACTGCTTTGATTTCACCTCAGCAGATGAAAACTGACTTCATTCATTCAGTAAGAATTATCTCCCTAGTTCCTCACCAGTCCATTATCAGTGACTTTTATTCCTTCAGCTGTCAAAACCACGTGACTTTCATGCCTGATTCCCAAACTGAACCCAAGGCAGAGCAGAATCTGACTTGCTCATAGCCAAGGGGATGCAAGGTCCACATGATTCAGTTCAGGCATTTCAACAAGTAGCTCTGTATCCCTGCTGAGCCCGGTTCTTCGTGGTGCATGTGGGGAGAAGGTCCCAACAAGACAGTGACAGTGATTCTGCCTGCAGGATCTCATTGGGAGGGCAGCCAAAATCACATGAAACAAGTAATGGGACAATAAGGTTTGTTTAGATGCCTGCACAAGCACTACAGATGGTAAAAGTGGCAGGTTCCCAGACGGTTGGCTCTCAACAGACCAGTGAAGGTTACTCCCCTCCAAACATTTTGCCAAGTAAGGACATGAAAATACAAAAAACAAACAACAACAAAAAAACACTATGTCTTTTTGATCTCCCATTACCATCATTTTATAAAAATAAAGGTCAGCAGGAAGTCTAGTCATTCGAATTGGATCCAATTAGTGTTAGGAAAAGCTCACTACTTTGTAATGAGGCACCACAACCTAGGAAGTCAAGGCATTCAGAGATGGGACAAATCAGCAGGCACTTAGATTCATAAGGGAAGACTGCAGAGAATAATTAAATCATGATTAAAATGATTAAACCTCACCTCCTTTTGGAAGCCTTCCCTGACTGAGGTGATAACTCCTTCCTGAGCTCAAACCACCTTGCTTCTTCCTTGTGGTATCTCTTGAAACCCACCTCATGTTACACTTATACCACTTACATGTAGAACCCTTGACTCAGTCTATAAAGGGGAGGAACAATTGGGTATGTGTATGTTGTGTAACATTTCACATCTCAGGGGCTTTACAGGCATTTACTCTTATTTGTTAAGGTGAGAAAATTTCCTCTTTGCCACCCTGCTAAACTTCAGACCTAAATGTTCGACTGCCCAGTGGGCATTTCAAATGCATAACCCAAATGGAACTCTTTCCCCCAGAAGTTCTTCCAAACATACCCACACACACACCTGCTCACTTATGTTTCTCTTTTCATTTCATATTCTGTGTGCTTTCAAGGCATTTTTCTAGTAGTAGTCATAACAGTCACAGATTAGATGCATACAGAACTTCCTATGTTTTGGATACTTTTTAAAAGCATTTTCTATGTTTTGAGTAAATCCAGGAGGTTGATACCATATTTACATCCGTTTTACAGGTTAGAAAACTGGGACTCAGAGAGGTTAAATAGTAATAACACAAATTAACATCTCAGTGCCTGCTGTGTGTCAAAAACTGTAGTTAGACTTTATTTAAGAGTAAAGGGCTAGGGACAGACTTCCCTGGTTATTGATTAAGTCCCCATTCTGCAGAGGTAATGGAAAATGAGGGAAAGTCCCCTGGTAAGAGCAGAGGCTGTGGGGTGTGTGTTGAGGGGGGCAGATGGGCTCTTGAGAAGTAAGCCAGGCTATGAGGCAGAGAAAAAAAAAGCTAGTAGCACTGAGCTTTTAGTGGCTCCATTAGGAACAGGCAGTGGTCAGACTATAAAAGTCTTTCTTAACTCCCACCATCTAGCCTGTTCCCTGCCATGGAGGCTGTCAGTAAGAAAAAATTAGATCAGGATCAAACAAGTCAGTACCATGTGGAGTTCCCTGGTTGGTTATTTGCAATGATTTTAAATTGTTGGGTGTGTACAAAAATGCAATAGGTGAGACTAGAAGGAAGATCACCTTGACGTATGCTTCACATTCAGAGGTTCAGAAGGTGGTATAGGCCTATTGTTCTCTTAAGTAATTGGCAGTGAGTTATCTTTATGTTTCCTAAAGGAGATCAACTGACTTCAAGCTAGGAGACTGACAGCTGCAAACACTTCTTCCTTTAGTTCATTTGGAGGAAAAGAAATCTGAAGGGTGAGAATGAGCAGCTGTCCCCACCTCAACCCAGGGGAGAGGGTGAGGCTTGGGAAGAAAAATCCTGGCTGTGGCAGGATCTGAGATGAAAATGCCTTTTTTGGTAGTTTGAAAAAGTCTACTGACCTTTGAGAACCTTCTTCTGCTTCCCCAGCGAATGGCTGCAATTGGAATAGGCCAAACTTTCATAGCCTCAGATGTCAGTTCTTCAGAAAATAGTCTAGTTGTGTATAAAAGTGTATTTAAAAAGCCAGCAGAAATGATCTGAGACAGAACAAGTTTTGTTGGTTTGTTTTGTAGTTGCCAATCAAGCTGGGCTCTGTTGAGGAGAAAAATGCTCAGAAAGGAAACTGATGGCAATGGAAGCTTTCCCAAAGAGGGAGAAATGCTCAGAACCCCGTCCTTCCCTCACCATGGCAGGAGCTTGCTGAGTTGTGCTTTCATTAAACGGTTCTGCTTTTTACCACTGCAGCAGAAATTTGAGACAAAGAAATAGGTTTTGGCAAGAAGCTTAGGCCCAGATTATGGTGGGAAATAGCACCTACATTTTACATGTAGTCTCTGTCTAACACAATTTGCTATTTATTTGCTCAGATCACTAACCCTTGGTGAATTTTTTTTTTCTGACAAAAGATGTATGTTTACCCAAGGATTACTGAGCCATTTGGGACTGAGCTGGCTGGTTCCTGTTCCTGAGCTGCGCTACCAATAGTGATGGCAACACAGGAGCAGACACATAATAAGTCAACTGGCAGTCATACCTCTAATTTCAAACTATCGCTCAGCTTCACTGATTTGAACTAAATGGAGAAACATGAACTAGATGCTGAAAACTCTGTTTTAGAACATGTATTTTAAAAATGTATCATTTTCCATTTGCAAGTATACCCAGTAGTCAGAATTTGCTAAATGGGATTCCCTGGCAGATGTTATAATTCTCCTGTGTTGGAGTTAATGGGCTCTGAAAACATCTGCTGCTGCTGCTGCTAAGTCACGTCAGTCGTGTCCGACTCTGTGCGAGCCCATAGACGGCAGCCCACCAGGCACTTCCATCCCTGGGATTCTCCAGGCAAGAACACTGGAGTGGGTTGTCATTTCCTTCTCCAGTGAATGAAAGTGAAAAGTGAAAGTGAAGTCGCTCAGTTGTGTCCGACTCTTCACGATTCCACGGACTGCAACCCACCAGGCTCTTCCATCCATGGGATTTCCCAGGCAAAAGTACTGGAGTGGGTTGCCATTGCCTTCTCCGGAAAACATTTAGTGCTGTGGAAATTAAATCCAATGCAATGGCTTGTTCTAGCCATGAGATGGCAGCAGAGGGTGATGGGTGCTCACTTCCTACCTGAAAGTTCTAGAAGGGGAGCCTGCATTGGGTAAAGGCTCACCTGGAAGGGAGCAGGTGACCTAGCATGTCAGGGCAATTGACGAATGGAGCGTGGAAATCCACAAAAACCAAAAAAGTCAGACAGTACTGTATAGCACAGGGAAGTCTACTCAATAATCTCTAAAAAATAGTGAATATATGTATACATACAGCTGATCCACTTTGCTGTACCACAGAAAGTGACATAACAGTGTAAATCAACTATTTGTTGTTGTTTAGTTGCTAAGCTGTGTCTCTTTGCAACCCCATGGTCTGTAGCCCCCCAGGCTCCACTGTCCATGGGATTTCCTAGGCAAGAATACTGAAATGGGTTGCCATTTCTTCTTCCAAGGGATCTTCCTGACCCAGGAATCGAACCTGTGCCTCCTGCATTGGCAGGCGGATTTTTAAAAACACTGAGCCACCAGGAAAGCCTGTAAATCAACTATGTGCCTTGCCATGCTAAGTTGCTTCAGTCGTGTCCAACTCTGTGCAACCTATGAACTGTAGCCCACCAGGCTCCTCAGTCCATGGGATTTTCCAGGCAAGAATACTGGAGCGGGTTGACATGCCCTTCTCCAGGGGATCTTTCCAAACCAGGGATTAAATCCGTGTCTCTTAAGTCTCTTGCATTGGCAGGTGGGTTCTTTACCACTAGCGCCACCTGGGAAACCCAGAAAAATAAACTATACTCCAGTAAAAAAAAAAAAAAAGTCAGACAGGATGTGGTTAGGTCAGCTGGAAGTTGTGATCCTACTGGTTTAAATCAAGAGGGTGGGAGGAAAAGCCTCAAGGAATAAAAATATCAGCAGAGATGCACTAAACCATTATGAGAATTAGATGAGGCAGTGTTCAACATTAGCTATTTTCAACATTATGGCTATTGCTATTATTATGAGATGGAGAACTGTGACTTCTTGGATGGACAATCCTGAAGTGACTGTGTATGGGACCTGGCACAGTCTTTGGCTAGACAGTTGGCACACATTAGCACTGTTTCCATGATCAGCTCCTCTGAATATTCTGAGAGTGTATTCTGACATACCAGTTACTGACTTGTAATTCTGAAAAGGAGACTGATGGCAGCAGTAGCAGGATGAAGGATGGGGAGGTGGGGAGAAATAGTGCATTGGAGAAATACATCCAGTTGGAGTCAGTACAGTCCTCATTGTATAGTCAGAGCCTATAAATAGCTGTAACAAATTCCAGAATGAAAACTGTATTATTATGCAAGACACATTTTAGAGGATGAGCGACAACTTGGTAGATAAAGGAGAGAATTTTTTTCATTGAGAAAGATTGGCAAGTCAGGATTGCAAGGATGACTTTTGCAGAGCTGGCTGACAAGCTACAGTATCTCAGGGGGTTCTTTACAGCCAAGAAAGAAGATTCCATGAGTGTGTTTTTGGCTCAAAGAAAAAAAAAATTTATCTGAGTGGCTTTCACTGCGTGATTATTCAGGAGCATGGTCTCTGTCTTCGTGTTTCTCTCTCTTGCTCATGGGCAAAGAAAACATGAACCCACAGTGCTCTGATGGCTTTTAAGAAGTCACTTTCCAGACTTGCCTGGTGGTCCAGTGGCTAACACAGTGCTCCCAATGCAGGGGGCCTGGGTTAGAGCTCTGGTCAGGGAACTAGATCCCACATGTAGCAACTAAGACCCAGTACAGTCAAATAAAGAAATAAAATAAATATTAAAAACAACTGGCATGAGACATGTTATTGCTGCTAGAGAAAGAGAAATAACTTAGTTCTCTTATTTAAAAAAGTCACTTTCCTCCTGCTTCCAGGCAGGACCAGTCCAGAACCAATCAGACCAGCAACATTTACTGAGCATTCACTCTGTGCCATCCCCTGTGTCAGGTACTTGGACAGACATGAGTCCAGCAGCCAGAACCTCATTCCTGAAGGAAACACTCCACAGATGATGACTCATATTCCTGTCCTCTCTTGAAACCAGGAGACTCTCTTACTAATGACTAAAACAGGAATGTAGACACAAAAAAGAACAAGGTTTGTGTAACTGAAAGGAAAACAGAATTAGCTGGCATCCTGAGGGAGTAATTGTTGCTGCAGAGTATCAAGACTCTTGGACCTTGGTTTGATTTTAAAGAGAGCGATGCCTTTCCTAATCTATTTCCTTCTAGGGGCCAGCCTTGCTGTGGGCTTTAAATAATGACTTACTGTTGAGTTACTTGACTATGTGTTACGTTCACCTGTTTATTCCTTTAATCCTTAATCTTCATGATGACTGTATGCTGCTGCTGCTGCTAAATCACGTCAGTCGTGTCCGACTCTGTGTGACCCCATAGACGGCAGCCCACCAGGCTCCCCCGTCCCTGGGATTCTCCAGGCAAGAACACTGGAGTGGGTTGCCATTTCCTTCTCCAGTGCATGAAAGTGAAAAGTGAAAGTGAATTCGCTCAGTTGTGTCTGACTCTTAGTGACCCCAGGGACTGCAGCCTACCAGGCCCCTCCATCCATGGGACTTTCCAGGCAAGAGTACTGGAGTGGGTCGCCAGTGCCTTCTCCGGATGACTGTATGAGGGATATACTATTACTATGTTAAGGATGAAGAATCTAAGACACAGAGAGAAGCTATTTTCAACATTATGACTATTGCTATTATTATGAGATGGAGAACTGACTTCTTGGATGGACAGTCTTGAAGTGACTCTGTATGTGACCTGAGACAGTCTTTGGCTAGACAGTTGGCACACATCAGCACTGCTTCCATGATCAACTCCTCTGAATGTTCTGAGACCAACTTGTCTTTAGTCTCTTGAACCCAGGTCTCTGACCCCAGGGGTCATCAAACTACAACCTGGGAGCCAAATGCAGCCTAGTTCCTGTTTGCATAAATTATATTTTATTGCAATATAGCCACACTCATGTTTTACATTTGCAGAGTTAAGTACTTACATCAGAGACCTATGACCTATGATGCCTAAAAGATTTGCTATCTGGTCCTTTACAAGAAAAGCTTGCTGACCTGCAGCTCTAACCATCTATGACACAGTTTCTGGTATGTAGACTTTGGAGTCACAGCTCAGGTCAAACTCTGGCTTGGCCATTTATTCACAGTGTGCCCTTGAACAAGTCCTTTTAATTCTCAGTTTCCTTGTTTGTAAATGCAAATAATAGTATTGCCTGTCTCCTAGGACTGTTGGAGGATTAAATGAGATACTTCACATGAAAAGTCCTTAGCACAGTGTCTAGATGCCTTGCACATAGTCAACCCTTAAAAAAGTGATAGCTGGATTATTTGGAGTATTGATGGCCACTGACAGATAAAAGTTAGCTCTGTGCCTGGCACATAGTTAGTGTTCACTTAAATACCAAATAGTCATAGTGTCTTTTTCTTGCTTATTTTCAAAGGCTTTAGAATGCTGGAGAAAAGACAGAAGTTTAGAGCTGGAGGAACAGGTGCAGGGATCAGCAGGGCTGTGAACACAGTGCTTTTGGCCTAGAGGGGAACTGATAGCAGAGGATTTACTGTGGAACAAGTTGTTTAAGCTTTAAGCCTAAATAAGCCTGAACCATATTATATGACAAATATGAGGGGGGTGTGTGTGTGTGTGAGTGAGAGAGAGAGAGACAGAGAGACAGAGAGACAGAGAGAGAAAGCAAATCTCAATGCTGTGACTTTTTTCCTTCTGTCTTCAAAATCCCTCTCCCTCTGTTACACCTGAATGAACTATAATTCCATTCTTTGAAATTTTGATGTTTTCTTTTTCTTTTTTCACTTTAAAAATCAACTTTATAGAGGTAAAATTTACAACAAGGAGGCAACTATTTTAACTGTACAGATCCATGACTGTAGTTTGATGAGTTTGTTTTCATGGCCTAAATTGTTTTGTCATGCCCCTTCTTTTTTTTTTTTGAAGTCTTCTTAAAGATTCCAGTGTCTGCTGACCCTCTCATTCTCCAAGTTCCCATAGCAGTTATAGACAAAAAATGATTATGCTCTCTTCCTTTTTTCAATTGTGCTTGTTGGTCTCCCTGATTAGACTCTAAACTCCCGTAGGGCAGAGACATTGGCTTACATCTCCCTGGTTGAAAAGTTTGGTGTTACTGCTATTAAACAATGAAGGAACATATATTTGTTCATGGTGTGTGTGTTTGTGTGTGTGTGTGTGTGTGTGTGTGCACGTGTGCATGCACACATGTGTGTGTGCATGCATGCATGCACCTGATTAGGAAGGTCCCTAATAGAGAAGGCAGAATGAATTTTGGAAGCAAGGTCTTTGGGAGATAAATGAAACAGGTGAATGTTGCAACATCCCCTTAAAGTGACAGAAAAACTAGAAAAATGAATGTGGCCAAAACAAAACAAAACAAACAGAAACAAAAAAAGAAAGTCAGGAACCTAACTGGGGGAGCCTTCTTCTGTGGGTCGGCTACATCTCTGACTTACCTAGATGGATGACGAGGTTACCTACAATGTGATAGAAATGCCTATATTAGAGAGGTAAACCGATGGGTTATGGCACTGCTTTTTTTTTTTTTTTTTTTTGTATAGTCATCTTTTTCTAATGCCCTTGTGAAGGTCAACTTCTCACTCCCAAGGTGAGTTCCTTCACCTTGGTGAGTTCCTTTACCACTTACAAGTGTTGGAGAGGATTCAGAGGACCATTAAGTTTTACTGAGGGAGGGAGGGATGAGCTCTCTTTCCCCTCTGGGGAAAACATTAGGCTTTTTCTTCATCTGGCAGTTTGCACTTCTAATAATCTAAATTTTGTTCCCGCCGCCACCACCATTATTCAAATGGGATATATGTTTCCTGACACTGATATACACATCAGTCAAGCAAATTCTTTTTCTCACCAGTCTGGAAAGCCTGTGCCTCTTGCATCGGGGGTCATTTGAAAGTCGGGCCACAGGCAAGTTAAGACTTAGCCTAAGGGAGCAAGGGTATTCCCTCTCAGACTATCTTAGTTTCTGCACAATGTAACTTCAAGTTGGTTCTATTTCAGATTAATATCAAGGCCATGACTAATCTATACGACCTGAAATTTCCTGGCTATACTTACTTACTTTAACTGTGGTTGTCATATACTTCTCTGAAAAAAAAAGAACATGCAAAACGTAATCGACAGATTCAAAATTCCTGGCTTCTCAAGAATATGGTGGTTGGTTTTGTTTTGTTTTGCTTTTCCCTTTCACTTATAGCTCATATTATTACTTGGCACAATTTAGTCAGTCATGGCAACATGTCTAAGGTCTTTCACTGTGTAGTTGTCATGCCTGAATACCCGGGATCCTAGGTTTAATACCATTCTTGGGGTTCAGACTACAAGACTTCCATGTTGATGAGATGATCAGATACGTGTTTCAGAATGATCCATCTTGGCTGAATGGAAGGTGAATTGGCAAAGGGGATGGGAGTGGGATAGAGGCTGGGGACTGACTAGGAGTCTATTGTAACTTCCCAGATGAGATGTTATAAGGGCCTGAATTCAAGCAGTGGCAGCTGAAAAGAGGTTGATAATGATAGAGACATTTTGAAGAGAGAACTGGCAATATTTAGTAACCAATATTTAGCATGTCAGGGTGAGAGGTAAAGAGGGGTTGAGAATACTCTGCTAGTAAATGGTGCAGGAAAATCAGGAGGTCAGGAGGAGGACTGGGTTTGGGACAGATAGTGATGAATTCATTTCAGATATGTCCTGATTGGTCCGCTAATTGAGGCCCTTCTCAGGACATGGGAATTTCAGTTCTAACACTGGGAAAGTTCTGGAAAAACCAGGACAAGTTGGTTACCCTAAACTTAGGACATGCTGGATTTGAGGAATCTGTGGACAGTGGCCAGCAGGTGGTTGGGGATGGAGGAATGGTGTGTCAAAAGGATGTCAGAGTCAGAGGTGTAGCTTGGACAGTTGCTGATGTTGAGGTGATGGGCAAAACCATAGGAGTAGGTATGAGAATGAGGGGCTCCCCAGGTGGTGCTAGTGGTAAAGAACCTGCCTGCCACACAGAAGATGTAAGAGATGTGAATTTGACCCCTGGGTCAGGAAGATCCCCTGGAGTAGGGCATGACAACTCACTCTAGTACTGTTGCCTGGAGAATCCCATGGACAGAGGAGCCTGGCATGCTACCATCCATAGGGTTGCACAGAGTCATACACAACTGAAGTGACTTAGCACACAGTCATGCATGAGATTATAGCAGAGAGTCATAGCATGAGATTGTAACTACCTCAGATCCTTGTAGAAGTATATCTATACCCTTGTGGATATAAATGAATGAATAAAATAATTAAGGGGGAAAAGTGAGTGAGGAAAAAGAGAGAAGGATGGAGTTTGAGGCCTTCCAACCTGTTGAGGTTAGCTAGAGAAATAGAGAGATCTAAAGGGAACAAGATGATTGCATAAAAGTCAAGGAAGAAGACAAATTTTAAAAAGGTGGGAGCTAAAGAATATTGAGCTTTAGTGATTCACAGATTAACATGCCATTGGTCACTTACAAGAGAACATTTTGTGTGGTGTCCTCCAGTTTGTGAAGTCTTGAAATTAGTTTACAAGATGCTGATTAAGTAGAGAATGGGAAGAAAGGAAGTATGGGTAGTGAGCTTAGATTCATCTTTTACCTAACAATGAGTAATTTTCTCCACTGAATACCAACTCAAGATCCAACACTTTTACATTTTCTTGAGTGATTGCCATGCCTCCTGTTCTCCTCCTGAAAGTTCTTATAGCACCCAGGGTCTCATCCATACCATGTTGGGGGAAAAATAGCTATATGATATACTTCTTTAGTTTCTGGTAGCCTCAGTGTACTTGGTTGGTCTCCCTATGTGAGTCTAAGCTTCCTTAGGGCAGAGACCATGGTTTATATCTCCCACAGTGCCAAGAAAGGCTTTTGGGAGTATTTGCTAGTTGTTAGGATAGGAAGGATAGAAAGATTTTCTAGGGCAAAGTTTCTCAATCTGAATACTATTTACATTTTGGGTCGGGTAAGTCTTTGTTCTGGGAGACTGTCCTGTGCATTGTAGGATGTTTAGGGGTATCCTTGTTTATACCTACTAATTGCCAGTGGCACCTCCCTTCTTGTCTCCCAAAGTTGTGACAACCAAAAGTATTTCCAGATAGTGACAAATGTCCCCTGAGGGGGAAACTGACTCAGTTGAAACCCATTGCTCTAGGTGAGTTGGGCCTAGCACATTTTTCCCCTTGTACTTCAGCAGGGACAATCCAAAGCCCTCTCCCATTGAGATGTATTGGTGTCCAGTTCGCAGCCTCCAGAAAGGGACAGATAATCTTCCTTGGTTACTCGCTTTCAGTTCTGAGATGTTTAAACTCATTCTTTTATCTGTCTGTTTCCTGAAGTGAATGAATGGCTCAGTACTTGCACTAAAACACAAAGTACTGAAATGCTGCCAACATACTTCTGTTATGATCCTGAATATCAAAGCCAAGTTGGAGAAAGATCTAATTACAGCAGTGGTTTGTAATGTTTCTGCAACTGTTAAGGGAAGCATTTATTAATTTGTTCACAAAGTCTAACTAGTAGTTAATAATATTTTCCTTTTCAAAGTATCTTTCAAATATAGTGTAACTTTGCTCATAGGCTCCTAAGAGATTGGCCAGAGGTTGGGGAAATCAGAGAAAGAGGAAATATATAAAATAAAGGTACAGAAGATTTCAGTGCTCCAGCAGAGCAGAGAACGCAGGAGTCCTTGGGTTTCATTATTTAGGCTAAACCCAAAGTTTTTCCCTGACAGTTTTATGTATCATCCCAATGGGGCCAGTGGTTCCAGGAAGACACTTCTTTGTTACAGTTCAAAAGAATGACTAGATGTAGGTTGGGCTCGACTGGGGGTGAAGATGAAAAAAAAAAACAAAAACAAAAACAAAAACTCACTAATATCTTGCCCTGTTCTATCACCCTGTTCCAGGCTTCTGAGGTTCCTTGGTAGTGCCCTATGAATCTCCCTACTGTCCTATGTGCAAGTTCAATAAACCACTCAGTACATTTTATTCAAGTGCCTGATAGTCTTAAGATACCAAAAGTGATGAGAATAAAAGGAGTGAGGTTGCACAATGGTCATGTTTATTTATTGAACTAAGCATCTTCCAAGTAGTCTTGGAATTTGGCTCCACAACAGCCTGTGAAATAGGTATTATTAGTATCCACTCTATTTTGGGGGATTCTCTGGTGGCTCAGACAGTTAAGAATCTGCCTGCAATGCAGGAGACCTGGGTTTGATCCCTAGGTTGGGAAGATCCCCAGGAGGAGGGCATGGTAACCCACTCCAGTATTCTTGCCTGGAGAATCCCATGGACAGAGGAGCCTGGTGGGCTACAGTCCATGGGGTTGCAAAGAGTCAGATACAACTGAGCAACTAAGCACAGCACAACACTGTCTCTGCACAGAGAAAGAAATGTGAGGCTCTGTGCAGTTAAATGACATGCTGAGGGCTTACAGCAACAAAGTGATAGAGCTGTGATTCAAACCCTGATCTGTATAACTCCAAAGCCTTTGCTGTTATCCACTATGCTGATATGACTCACCTAATCTACTTTCTCTCCATTTATTTTCAAGTGGGTAATCTATTCCATTTTATAGAAGGAAGAACTGAAGATCAGAAAATATAAATGACTTGCTTATGGTGGCATATGGTGGTGGTGGTGGTGATGATAGGGGTAAGAAGCAGAAGGAGAAGCTGGAAAACACATTTTTTTTCCTTATCCTGGAAGGAAGTATTTTTTTTCTATCTACCACATTCTTTCTAGTTCAGAAGATAAGACACCTCTCATTCTGCAAAATAATTAAAGACCTAGAAAAGGCAGTCTTTCATGAATTGTGTGATATTGAATTTCTGAATCCTGTGGTACTGACAAACAATGGAGCTATTTTCTTTCCCAATGGACACTGGAGGTCATTAGCTATACTTAGCCTGCCAGCAGGCTTCAAATGGGGAGTATGTTGTATCCCTGTGGGATGTTCCAGGGAGATTTGAGACCAAAGAATATATACACTTTGACCAGGAAACTCAGCTAGAGAATCCAACTGCCACAAAAAGAAGTTTTCTGTAGCATTACTGAGTTGCTTCTGAGACACCTTGAGGAGGAGTATGAGAAGAGATGCAGAATCAACTGGCACTTTCCAAGATTTGACCGAGTGATGGTGGCAGTCCTGAACAACTCTGGGAGTTCCTTGGGCTTGAAGCAGGTGAGCTTCCTATTCTCAACTAGACTTCCCCTAGATACCCCTGTACAATGAACTCCCTCCCTTCATTGGATCAAGGTGACTAATCAGAGGGATGGGGCTTGTCTCTTGATTCCAAGAGACTAATTTTTACTTTTGCTTGATATAGACAGTGTATTTACATGCGAGAATTCACTGTTTTGTTGGCAGAATATGGACTATTAAGCATTAGCATTCCTTACAACCCCAGGGATCACTATAAATCCTCACAGTTTTGTTACATTGGATAAGTCATAAACTACTCTTGGTTATTTTCACCCCCTCTCAATAGTTTACTGTAAAATAATGCTGATGAAGTAGACTTTTTTGTTTTCCCATAAAATTGGTCATAGCCCAGAGGTTTTGTACAATTGTAACCATCTCTTTCTTTTCAGCCATTGCCCATGCCAAACTTCTGGAAGCTGTCACCAGATTTTTAAAACCATATGCCTGGAGGCGGTCCTAAGACGGTGGAGGAATAGGACGGGGAGACCACTTTCTCCCCCACAAATTCATCAAAAGAACATTTAAACCCTGAGTAAATTCCACAAAACAACTTCTGAATGCCGGCAGAGGACATCAGGCACTCAGAAAAGGAGCCCATTGTCTTCGAAAGGAGGTAGGAAAAAAAATAAAAGACAAAAAGAGAGGCAAAAGAGGTAGTGATGGAGCTCTGTCCCGGGAAGGGAGTCTTAAAAAGAGAGAAGTTTCCAAACACCAGGAAACACTCTCACTGCCGAGTTTGTGGCGAGCCTTGGAACCACAGAGGACAACATAACCGGGAGGAAAAATAAACAAATAATTAAAACCCACAGATTAGGAGCCCAAACTGTAACTCCCCCAGCAGAGAAGCAGCTCAGATGCCTGCACCTGCCACTAGCAAGCAGGGGCTGGGCAGGGAGGCATGGGCTGCACTGCTTAGAGTAAGGACAGGGCCTGAATGCCCCGAGGGCAATCTGAGGGAACTAACTTGGGCTAGCAAACCAGACTGTGGGGTAGCTACCACGCAAAAAGCCCTAACCTAAGACACCACCAGGCCCGCTCACAGATCAAAGAATTGACTAGAGCTACACAAAAAGCCCTAACCTAAGACACCGCCAGGCCTGCTCACAGAACAAAGGACTGAATAGAGCTAGACAGCTGCAGACCATCCCCCTCTGGTGACAGGCAGCCAGAGCTGGAAGAGGGCAATTGCAGCCTCAGAGAGACATTATCTACCAAGCTGCAAGCAGGTTTCTTTGCTAACTAAAACTTCTTGGGGCTCTGGACGGTCAACATCTGCCTGAGAAGGTGCACCGGTTGTACACCCAGAAAACTGAGCAGCAGGGACGGGGGAGGCGATAAGTCACAGCGACTGTGCTCGCCAAACATTTCATCACTTGAGCTGCTCGGACCTGGGAAGGGCAAAAATCGCAGGCCCAACCGAGTCTGCGCCTCTGAGGACGACCCGAGTAGCTGAACCTGAGCAGCTTAGACCTGGGAGGTGCATGCAGCCCAGGGCCAGCCTTGGATGTTTCCCTGCGGAGCAACTTAGACCCTGAGCAGTGTGGGCAGGGAGGGCACCAACGCCGTGAGCGGGGCAAGCCTAGTCTGGCTGAGATACTGTGAGCACACGCCAGTGTTATTTGTTTGCAGTGTCCCTCCCTCCCCACAGCGCAACTTTACAATGAGCCTAAAAAAGTGTCCAGCACTGCTGCTTTATGTCAGGGTGGAAATCAGACACTGAAGAGACCAGCAAACAGAAGAAGCTAAAACAGAGGGAACCACCTTGGAAGTGACAGGTGCAATAGATTAAAACCCAGTAGTTAGTACCCATTACATAGGAAGGGGTCTATAGATCTTGAGAAATATAAACTGGACTAAGGAACTATCCGAAAATGAACTGACCCCACTCTGCCCACAACAATACCAGAGAAAGTCCTAGATATATTTTTACTATTTTTACTATAATTCTATTTTTAATTAAAAGAGTTTTAAGTCCTCTATTACTCCTTTAATTTTCATTTTTATAACCTACTATTACTTTGCAAAGAAGAGACCCTATTTTTTAAAGCAAACTTCATATATATATATTTTTATAAGTTTTGTGACTTCTTTTCTTTTCTTTAACGTTGTAGTTTTGAAAATCCAACCTCTACTCTAGATTTTTAATCTTTGCTTTTTGGTATTTGTTATCAATTTTGTATCTTTAAGAACCCAATCTTCAAGAACCCAATCATCAGTACCCATTTTTACTTGGGAGCGAGATTACTGGCTTGACTGCTCTCTCCCCTTTTGGACTCTCCTTTTTCTCCACCAGGTCGTCTCTATCTCCTCCCTCCCCCTTCTCTTCTCTACCCAACTCTTTGAATCTCTTTGTGTGTTCCAGACGGTGGAAATCACTTAGGGAACTGATTACTGGCTGGATCTGTTTCTCTTCTTTGATTCCCACCTTTATCCTCCTGGCCACCTCTGTCTCGTTCCTCCCTCTTCTCTTATCTGTATAACTCCATGAACATCTCTGAGCAGTCCAGACTGTGGAGCTGACATAAGGAAGTGATTACTGGCTAGCTTGCTCTCTCCTCTTTTGATTCCACCCCATCTCATTCGAGTCACCTCTAACTCCCTCCTCCCTCTTCTCATCTCCATGTAACTCTGTGAACCTGTCTGGGTGTCCCTCACTGTGGAGAAACTTTTCATCTTTAACCTAGATGTTTTATCAATGGTGCTGTATACATGGAGAAGTCTTGAGGTTACTGTAAAAATAAGACTGAAAACCAGAAGCAGGAGGCTTAAGTCCAAATCCTGAGAACACCAGAGAACTCCTGAATCCAGGGAACATTAATCAAGAGGAGCTCATCAAACATCTACACTGAAACCAAGCACCACCCAAGGGCCAACAAGTTCCAGACCAAGACATATCACACAAATTCTCCAGCAACACAGGAGCACAGCCCTGAGCTTCAATATACAGGCTGCCCCAAAAGCCCATTGACATCTCATAACTCAGTACTGGACACTTCATTGCACGCTAGAGAGAAGAAATCCAGCTCAACCCACCAGAACAGGGACACAAGCTTCCCTAACCAGAAAACCTTGACAAGCCACCCGTACAACCTCACCCACAGCGAGGAAACTCCACAATAAAGAGAACTCCACAAACTGCTAGAATACAGAAAACCCACACCAAACACAGCAATATAAACAAGATGAAGAGACAGAGGAATACCAGCAGGTAAAGGAACAGGATAAATGCCCACCAAACCAAACAAAAGAGGAAGAGATAGGGAATCTACCTGATAAAGAATTATGAATAATGAAAGTGTAAATGATCCAAAATCTTGAAATCAAAATGAAATCACAGATAAATAGCCTGGAGACAAGGATTGAGAAGATGCAAGAAAGGTTTAACAAGGACCTAGAAGAAATAAAAAAGAGTGAATATATAATGAATAATACAATAAATGAGATAAAAAACAGTCTGGAGGGAACAAATAGTAGAAAAACAGAGGCAGAAGATAGGATTAGTGAAATAGAAGATGGAATGGTAGAAATAAGTGAATCAGAGAGGAAAAAAGAAAAACAAAAGAAATGACAATATCAGAGACATCCAGGACAATGTTAAATACCCCAACATTCGAATCATAGGAGTCCCAGAAGAAGACGACAAAAAGAAAGACCATGAGAAAATACTTGAGGAGATAATAGTTGAAAACTTCCCTAAAATGGGGAAGGAAATAATCACCCAAGTTCAAGAAACCCAGAGAGTCCCAAACAGGATAAACCCAAGGTGAAACACCCCAAGACACATATTAATCAAATCAACAAAATCAAACACAAAGAACAAATATTAAAAGCAGCAAGGGAAAAAAAACCCAATAACACACAAGGGGATTCCCATAAAGATAACAGCTGATCTTTCAAGAGAAACTCTTCAGGCCAGGAAGGAATGGCAAGACATACTTAAAGTGATGTAAGAAAATTATCTACAGCCCAGATTACTGTACCCAGCCAGGATCTCATTCAAATATGAAGGAGAAATCAAAAGCTTTACAGACAAGCCAAGGCTGAGAGAATTCAGCACCACCAAACCAGCTCTCCAACAAATGCTAAAGGATCTTCTCCTCTAGACAGGAAACACAAAAAGGGTGTATAAACCCAAACCCAAAATAATAAAGTAAATGGCAATGGGATCATACTTACCAATAATTACCTTAAAAGTAAATGGGTTGAATGCCCCAACCAAAAGACAGAGACTGGCTGAATGGATACAAAAACAAGACCCCTATATATGTTGTCTCCAAGAGGCCCACCTCAAAACAGGGGACACATACAGACTGAAAGTGAAGGGCTGGAAAAAAGATGTTCCACGCAAATAGAGACCAAAAGAAATAAGGAGTAGCAATACTCATATCACATAAAATATATTTTAAAACAAAGGCTGTGAATAGAAACAAAGAAGGACACTCCATAATGATCAAGGGATCAATCCAAGAAGAAGACATAATAATTATAAATATATATGTACCCAATATAGGAGCAACGCAATATGTAAGACAAATGCTAACAAGTATGAAAGGGGAAATTAACAATAACACAATAATAGTGGGAGACTGTAATACCCCACTCACACCTATGGATAGATCAACTAAACAGAAAATTAACGAGGAAACACAAACTTTAAATGATACAATAGAACAGTTAGACCTAATTGATATCTATAAGACATTTCACCCCAAGACAATGATTTTCACCTTTTTCTTAAGTGCACACGGAACCTTCTCCAGGATAGATCACAACCTGGGCCATAAATGTAGCCTTGGTAAATTCAAAATAATTCAAATCATTCCAAGCATCTTTTCTGACCACAATGCAGTAAGATTAGATCTCAATTACAGGAGAAAAACTATTAAAAATGCCAACATATGGAGGCTGAACAACACACTGCTGAATAACCAACAAATCACAGAAGAAATCAAAGAAGAAATCAAAATATGCATAGAAACGAATGAAAATGAAAACACAACAACCCAAAACCTGTTGGACACTTTAAAAGTAGTGCTAAGGGGAAAGTTCATAGCAATACAGGCATACCTCAAGAAACAAGAAAAAAGTCAAATAAATAAACTAACTCTACACCTAAAGCAACTAGAAAAGGAAGAAATGAAGAACCCCAGGGTTAGTAGAAGGAAAGAAATATTAAAAATTAGGGCAGAAATAAATGCAAGAGAAACAAAAGAGACCATAGCAAAAATCAACAAAGCCAAAACCTGGTTCTTTGAAAGGATAAATAAAATTGACAAACCATTAGCCAGACTCATCAAGAAACAATGGGAGAAAAATTAAATCAATAAAATTAAAAATGAAAATGGAGAGATTGCAACAGACAACACAGAAATACCAAGGATCATAAGAGACTACTATCAGCAATTATATGCCAATAAAATGGACAACTTGGAAGAAATGGACACATTCTTAGAAAAGTATAACTTTCCAAAACTGAACCAGGGAGAAATAGAAAATCTTAACAGACCCATCCCAAGCACAGAAACTGAAACTGTAATCAGAAATCTTCCAGCAAACAAAAGCCCAGGTCCAGACGGCTTCACAGCTGAATTCTACCAAAACTTTAGAGATGAGCTAACACCTATCCTACTCACACTCTTCCAGAATATTGCAGAGGAAGGTAGACTTCAAAACTCATTCTATGAGAAGACCATCACCCTAATACCAAAACCTGGCAAAGATGCTACAAAAAAAGAAAACTACAAGCCAATATCACTGATGAACATAGATGTAAAAATCTTTAGCAAAATTCTAGCAATCAGAATCCAACAACACATTAAAAAGATCATACACCATGACCAAGTGGACTTTATCCCAGGGATGCAAGAATTCTTCAATATCCACAAATCAATCAATGTAATATACCACATTAACAAATTGAAAAATAAAAGCCATATGATTATCTCAATAGATGAAGAGAAAGCCTTTGACAAAATTCAACATCCATTCATGATAAAAAAAAAATTCTCCAGAAAGCAGGAATAGAGGAACATCAGTTCAGTTCAGTTCAGTCGCTCAGTCGTGTCCGACTCTTTGCGTCCCCATGAATTGCAGCACTCCAGGCCTCCCTGCCCATCACCAACTCCCTGAGTTCACCCAGACTCACGTCCACTGAGGCGGTGATGCCATCCACCATCTCATCCTCTGTCATCCCCTTCTCCTCCTGCCCCCAATCCCTCCCAGCATCAGAGTCTTTTCCAATGAGTCAACTCTTCGCATGAGGTGGCCAAAGTACTGGAGTTTCAGCTTTAGCATCATTCCTTCCAAAGAAATCCCAGGGCTGATTGCCTACAGAATGGACGGTTGGATCTCCTTGCTGTCCAAGGGACTCTCAAGAGTCTTCTCCAACACCAGAGTTCAAAAGCATCAATTCTTTGGCGCTCAGCCTTCTTCACAGTCCAACTCTCACCTCCATACATGACCACAGGCAAAACCATAGCCTTGACTAGACGGACCTTAGTTGGTAAAGTCATGTCTCTGC
Organism: Oryx dammah; assembly: GCF_014754425.2. Lineage (NCBI taxonomy): Eukaryota > Metazoa > Chordata > Mammalia > Artiodactyla > Bovidae > Oryx > Oryx dammah. The sequence continues at coordinate 17,698,785 of NW_024070207.1, forward strand.
TTTTGAATATGCTATCTAGGTTGGTCATAACTTTTTTTCCAAAGAGTAATCATCTTTTAATTTCATGACTACAATCACCATCTGCAATGATTTTGGAGCCCCCCAAAATAGTCTGACACTGTTTCCACTGTTTCCCCATCTATTTCCCATGAAGTGATGTGACCAGATGCCATGATCTTCGTTTTCTGAATGTTGAGCTTTAAGCCAACTTTTTCACTCTCCACTTTCACTTTCATCAAGAGGCTTTTTAGTTCTTCTTTTTCTGCCATAAGGGTGGTGTTATCTGCATATCTGAGGTTATTGATATTTCTCCAGGCAATCTTGATTCCAGCTTGTGTTTCTTCCAGTTCAGCATTTCTCATGATATACTCTGCATATAGGTTAAATAAGCAGGTGGATCAGAAGAATCAATATAGTGAAAATGAGTATACTACCCAAAGCAATCTATAGATGCAATGCAATCCCTATCAAGCTACCAACGGTATTTTTCACAGAGCTAGAATAAATAACTTCACAATTTGTATGGAAATACAAAAAATCTCGAATAGCTAAAGCAATCTTGAGAAAGAAGAATGGAACTGGATGAATCTACCTGCCTGACTTCAGGCTCTACTACAAAGCCACAATCATCAAGACAGTATGGTACTGGCATAAAGACAGAAATATAGATCAATGGAACAAAATAGAACGCCCAGAGATAAATCCATGCACCTATGGACACCTTATCTTTGACAAAGGAGGCAAGAATATACAATGGAGAAAAGACAATCTCTTTAACAAGTGGTCCTGGGAAAACTGGTCAACCACTTGTAAAAGAATGAAACTAGAACATTTTCTAACACCATACACAAAAATAAACTCAAAATGGATTAAAGATCTCAATGTAAGACCAGAAACTGTAAAACTCTTAGAGGAGAACATAGGCAAAACACTCTACGACATAAATCACAGCAGGATCCTCTATGACCCACCTCCCAGAATAGGAAATAAAAGCAAAACTAAACAAATGGGACCTAATTAAAATTAAAAGCTTCTGCACAACAAAGGAAACCATAAGCAAGGTGACATGACAGCCTTCAGAATAGGAGAAAATAATCACAAATGAAGCAACTGACAAGGAACTGATCTCAAAAATATACAAGCAACTCCTGCAGCTCAGTTCCAGAAAAATAAACGACTCAATCAAAAAATGGGCCAAAGTTCTAAACAGACATTTCTCCAAAGAAGACATACAGATGGCTAACAAACACACGAAAGATGCTAACATCACTCATTATCAGAGAAATGCAAATCAAAACCACGATGAGGTACGATCTCACAGCAGTCAGAATGGCTGCTATCCAAATGTCTACAAGCAATAAATGCTGGAGAGGGTGTGGAGAAAAGGGAACCCTCTTACACTGTTGGTGGGAATGCAAACTAGTACAGCCACTATGGAGAACAGTGTGGAGATTCCTTCAAAAATTGGAAATAGAACTGCCATATGACCCAGCAATCCCACTACTGGGCATACACACCAATGAAACCAGAATTGAAAGACACACATGTACCCCAATGTTCATTGAAGTACTGTTTATAATAGCCAGGACATGGAAGCAACCTAGATGTCCATCAGCAGATGAATGGATAAGAAAGCTGTGGTACATATACACAATGGAGTATTACTCAGCCATTAAATAGAATACATTTGAATCAGTTCTAATGAGGTGGATGAAACTGGAGCCGATTATACAGAGTGAAGTAAGCCAGAAAGAAAAACACCAATACAGTATACTAACGCATATATATGGAATTTAGAAAGATGGTAACAATAACCTTGTATGTGAGACAGCAAAAGAGACACAGATGTATAGAAACAGTCTGTTGGAGTCTGTGGGAGAGGAAGAGGATGGGATGGTTTGGGAGAATGGCATTGAAACATGTATAATATTATATATGAAATGAATCATCAGTCCAGGTTTGATGCAGGATACAGGATGCTTGTGGCTGGTGCACTGGGATGACCCAGAGGGATTGTACAGGGAGGGAGGTGGGAGGGGGGTTCAGGATGGGGAACACGTGTACTCCCATGGTGGATTCATGTTGATGTATGGCAAAACCAATACAATATTGTAAAGTAATTAATCTCAAATTAAAATAAATTTATATTAAAAAACCATGTGCCTGCTCTGTTTTTTTTTTCTGATTTGTTTTTAATTATTGGAGCATTGTTGAGAATAGGCAGAACTGAGAAGTAAGGACTGAGCTGGTATTAAGTGGTTTTAATAAAGGAATCTGAGAATGCTTAATGCTCTTTGCTTCATTTTCTGAGAATTTTTAGGGCCAGGAATCAGTTCTATAGTGTAGTAGTTCTGGAAATCAGAGTGGTTTCTGGAGTCAATTAGTTGTATGTTGAAATCCTATCTCTACCACTTACTAGCCAGGTGGTCTTCATCAAGTCTCTATTTCCATAAAATGAGGATAATAACTCATTTGTTGTTGCTGTTTTTCTGATCTCATGGTCATTTGCTTAGGTCTTTCCCCCTACTTCCTAAGCTGTTCTGTCCTTTTGAGCTTTGTCCATCATATTTGACTTTGCCCTGTGATTTCCATAGGGTATGGTTTGTTGTAACCTATGCTTCAGTTCATGATTGTGCAGAACCTCTCTTAGCTTTTTATTGTGGAATGAAAACTCCATGAGGGCAAGGGCTATGATTATTTGTGCTTGCTATCATATTTCCAGTACCTAGGACCACATCTGGCACATAGTATGTGATAAATGAAATTTGTGGGATGAATGAATGAATGCATAAACTCCCTAGTCCTGGTGCCCAGATCAGCCCCATTGCCATGCTGCTGCACACAGCCTGATGTAAGGAATGGTTATATCCTGCAGGAATAGATCTTGTTCAGGCACTATCCATTAAGCAGGGCTAGTTACCTGCTTTACTCTGGATCGTACCTACACATTTCAGTTGGTTCATTTAGGGCTGATACTGAGTCACTCTATACTGAAGGGATTAACAGGACTATGTGTGCTCAGTCACTCAGTCATGTTCAACTCTTTGTGACCCCATGGACTGTAGGCTGCCAGGCTCCTCTGTTCATGGAATTTTCCAGGCAAGAATAATGGAGCGGGTTGCCATTTCCTCCTCCAAGGGATCTTCCCAGCCCAGGAATCAAATCCTCTTTTCCTGTATTGGTAGGCACTGGCAGGCGGATTCTTTACCACTGAGCCACCAGGGAAGCACATTAGGACTGTATAGGCCTATTTAAGTTTAACTTAGAACCTGATAAGGATGACAAAAATGATTAGTTGAGCTGGAGTTACCTCCCAATGAAGAAAGAATCAAAAGTATTTTACTAAAAATTGAATTATACAAATATATACTCCCAAACCAAATAATATACCACGATTTTGGAACCATTTACTTGTCTATTGTTGCTAGGGTATTGATGAAACCATTAGATAGGAATTTATGGTTCATGCTCTGAGCTGCATTCATCATCCTATTCTCATCATCAGCTAAGGACTTCAGTATCCTTTAATAGTCCAAGCCAGTATATATCAAACTGGCCACTTCACATTACCCCTGATAAGCTAACTGCAGAGAGTTCACAGGGCCTACAAATGCTCAGAGTTCAGTCTTGTGAAGCTTAACTTCCTTTACTGCAACTGTAATGTCATCTCTCTCTTTTCTTAACTGCCAATTGCACATTATAGGCAAGAGCTGTGGATTCAGCTCCTGTATTTGGTAACACTATCTTCTGAAAACTTGTTACAAGATATAGGTGTCCTGGAAGGAGTTATATAAACCATTTTGACTGAGTGAAAAGGAAATGTACTTCTGGGTGGCATGTGACCTAAAAGAGTATCCCCTGGTTTCTTGGGGGGTGAAAATTCAGTGATTGCTTCCTGTGTTACACTGTAAATACCTCTGGTTGCAATGAAGCTAGAAGAATAGTCTATTTCCTATTGTAGTGGGGGTAAGTGGGGTTATGTCTGTTTCCTTTTGATGACTCAGAGGGAAGCCTGAAACTACAAGAAAAGTGACATAATAACAGATGCAAACTAAGGGAGGTAAAGGCTGAAAGGAGCACATGATTGAGGTTACTCTCAGTAAAGAATAACTGAGATTTAGCCAACCCCTAAATAACAGTTATGGCAAGGCCAGGGTCTATCCAGTACCTCAGGTTAGATAAGGCCTAGCTGGGGCTTAAGCTCAGTCAAGTTCTAGCCATGGCCTTGGCCCAGTTAGACCTAACTAGTGTGTAGACTGGAGAACCAATGGCAACCCACTCCAGTGTTCTTGCCTGGAGAATCCCCGGGACGGGGGAGCCTGGTGGGCTGCCATCTATGGGGTCGCACAGAGTCGGACACAACTGAAGTGACTTACCAGCAGCAGCAGCAGTGTGTAGACAGGTTCAAAGCCTAGTTAAGGCTTAGTCATTCCAGTTAAGGGCTAGTAAGCCCAGTTAAGATGCAGCCAGAGTCTACTTATGGCCTAGTTGCCCAATTAAAGTCTAGATAACCCTGATCAGGCCTAGCTAGATAACCCTGATCAGGGATAGCTAAGGTCTAAAGATAGTTAAAGTCTAGTCAGAGTCTAGTTAAGGTATAGGCAGGGCCTAAGTGTAGTTAAGTACTAGCAAGAACGTGGTTAGGCCTAGTCAGAACCTTATTAAGGTGTACCTAAGACCTAAGCCTAGTTAAAACCTAGTTAGCTTATTTAAGCTTCCCTCAGGGTACTTTTAAAGCATAGCTAGTGCCACAAAACAGTTTAGGTAAAGTTAGAGCTCAGTTAAGGTCTAGATAGGGCCAAAGCCTACTTAAGTCCCAGTTATAGTCTCAGTTCAGTTTAGTTCAGTCCCTAAGTCGTGTCAGACTCTTTGCAACCCCATGAATCGCAGCACACCAGGCCTCCCTGTCCATCACCAACTCCCGGAGTTCACTCAAATTCACGTCCATTGAGTCGGTGATGCCATCCAGCCATCCAGCCATCTCATCCTCTGTCATCCCCTTCTCCTGCCCCCAATCCCTCCCAGCATCAGAGTTTTCGCATGAGGTGGCCAAAGTACTGGAGTTTCAGCTTTAGTATCTTTCCTTCCAAAGAACACCCAAGACTGATCTCTAAGACCAGTTAAACTACCCAAAATGGTTAAAAATCTCAGAGTATAGTAAGGACCAGCCATGGCCCTAACCTAATTTACGTTTATTCAGAAGCCAGATAGGGCCTAAATCCCCTTAAATATTTGTCAGAAAGTAGCTGAGGTAGAATCTAGGGCTTAACCATTTTAAAGCCTAGGTATTCAGAAGCCAAGCAAGGTCTAATTCACCTACGTGTTAGTCAGAAACTAGCTGAGGTAGAATCCAGGGCCTAAACAGAAGCCAGGTAGAGCCTAAATCTACTTTAGTTTTAGTCAGAAAATAGCTGAGGTAGAAACCAGGGCCTATGCTTATTAGAACCTAGTGAGAGGCAACCAGAGTCAGAGTCTTGTAAAGCTATAGCCAGGACCTCAGTTCAGTTCAGTTCAGTCACACAGTGGTGTCTGACTCTTGCCGACCCCATGGACTGCAGCAAGCCCAGCCTCGTTATCCATCATCAACTACCAGAGATTACTCAAACTCATGTCCATTGAGTCAGTGCAACCATCTCATCCTCTGTCATCCCCTTCTCAATCTTCTTCTTCAGTCTTTCCCAGTATCAGGGTCTTTTCAAATGAGTCACCTCTTCACATCAGGTGGCCAAAGTATTGCAGTTTCAGCTTCAACATCAGGCCTTCCAATGAATATTCAGGACTTATTTCCTCTAGGGTGGACTGGTTGGATCTCCTTGCAGTCCAAAATTCTGCTCTAGCACCACAGTTCAAAAGCATCAATTCTTTGACACTCAGTTTTCTTTATAGTCCAACTCTCAGATCCATACATGACTACTGGAAAAACCATAGCTTTGACTAGACAGACATTTGTTGACAAAGTAATATCTCTGCTTTTTAACATGCTGTCTAGGTTGGTCATAACTTTCCTTCCAAGGAGTAAGTGTCTTTTAATTTCATGGCTGCAGTCACCATCTGCAGTGATTTTGGAGCCCCCCAAAATAAAGACTGCCACTGTTTCTACTGTTTCTCCATCTATTTGCCATGAAGTGATGGGACCAGTTGCCATGATCTTAGTTTTCTGTATGTTGAGCTTTAAGCCAACTTTTTCACTCTCCTTTTTCACTTTCATCAAGAGGCTTTTTAGCTCCTCTTCACTTTCTGCCATAAGGGTGGTGTCGTCTGCATATCTGAGGTTATTGATATTTCTCCCAGCAACCTTGATTCCAGCTTGTTCTTCATCCAGCCCAGTGTTTCTCATGATATACTTTGCATATAAGTTAAATAAGCATGCTGATAATGTACAGTCTTGATGTACTCCTTTTCCTATTTGGAACCGGTCTGTTGTTCCATGTCCAGTTCTAACTGCTGCTTCCTGACCTGCATATAGATTTCTCAAGAGGCAGGTCAGGTGATCTGGTATTCCTATCTCTCTCAGAATTTTCCAGTTTATTGTGATCCACACTGTCAAAGGCTTTGGCATAATCAATAAAGCAGAAGTAGGTGTTTTTCTGGAACTCTCTTGCTTTTCTGATGATCCAGTGGATGTTGGCAATTTGATTTCTGGTTCCTCTGCCTTTTCTAAAACCAGCTTGAACCATCTGGAAGTTCACGATTCACGTATTGCTGAAGCCTGGCTTTGAGAATTTTGAGCGTTACTTTGCTAGCGTGTGAGATCAATGCAATTTGCGGTAGTCTGAGCATTCTTTGGCATTGCCTTTCTTTGGGATTGGAATGCAAACTGACCTTTGCTGGTCCTGAAGTCACTGCTGAGTTTTCAAATTTGCTGGCCTATTGAGTGCAGCACTTTCATGGCATCATCTTTTAGGATTTGAAATAGCTCAACTGGAATTCCATCACCTCCACTAGCTTTGCTCATACTGATGCTTCCTAAGGCCCACTTGACTTCAGATTCCAGGATGTCTGGCTCTAAGTGAGTGATCACACCATCGTGATTATCTGAGTCATGAAGATCTTTTTTGTACAGTTCTTCTGTGTATTCTTGCCACCTCCTCTTAATATCTTCTGCTTCTGTTAGGTCCATACCATTTCTGCCCTTTATTGAGCCTATCTTTGTATAAAATGTTCCCTTGGCATCTCTAATTTTCTTAAAGAGATCTCTAGTCTTTCCCATTCTGTTGTTTTCCTCTTTCTTTGTATTGATCACTGAGGAAGGCTTTCTTATCTCTCCTTGCTATTCTTTGGAACTCTACATTCAAATGGATATATCTTTCCTTTTCTCCTTTGCTTTTGGCTTCTCTTCTCTTCACAGCTATTTGTAAGGCCTCCTCAGATGGGCATTTTACTGTTTAGCATTTCTTTTTCTTGGGGATGGTCTTGATCCCTGTCTCCTCTATAATGTCATGAACCTCCATCCATAGTTCATCAGGCACTCTCTCTATCAGATCTAGTCCCTTAAATCTATTTCTCACTTCCACTGTATAATCGTTAGGGATATGATTTAGGTCATACCTGAATGGTCTAGTGGTTTTCCCTGCTGTCTTCAATTTAAGTCAGAATTTGGCAATAAGGAGTTCATGATCTGAGCTGCAGTCATATCCTGGTCTTGTTTTTGCTGACTGCATACAGCTTCTTCAACTTTGGCTGCAAAGAATATAATCAATCTGATTTTGGTGTTGACCATCTGGTGATGTCCATGTGTAGAGTCTTCTGTAGTGTTGTTGGAAGAGGGTGTTTGCTATGACCAGTGCGTTCTCTTGGCAGAACTCTATTGGCTTTGCCCTGCTTCATTTTGTACTCCAAGGCCAAATTTGCCTGTTACTCCAGGTGTTTCTTGACTTCCTACTTTTGCATTCCAGTCCCATACAGTGAAAAGGACATCTCTTTAGGGGTGTTAGTTCTAGAAGGTCTTGTAGGTCTTCATAGAACCGTTCAACTTCAGCTTCTTCAGCATTACTGGTCATGACATAGACTTGGATTACTGTAATATTGAATGGTTTGCTTTGGAAACAAATAGAGATCATTCTGTCATTTTTGAGACTGCATCCAGGTACAGCATTTTGGACTCTTTTGTTGACTATGATGGCTACTCCATTTCTTCTAAGGGATTCTTGCCCACAGTAGTAGATATAATGGTCATCTGAGTTAAATTCACCCATTCCAGGCCATTTTAGTTTGTTGAGTCCTAAAATGTCGACATTTACTCTTGCCATCTCCTGTTTGATTACTGGCAATTTGCCTTGATTCATGGACCTAACAGTCCAGGTTCCTATGAAACACTGCTCTTTACAGCATCGGACTTTGCTTCCATCCCAGTCACATCCACAACTGGGTGTAGTTTTTGCTTAGGCTCTGTCTCTTCATTCTTTCTGGAGTTATTTCTCCACTGATCTCCAGTAGCACCTACCTACCTGGGGATTTAGTCTTTCAGTGTCCTATCTTCTTGTCTTTTCATACTGTTCATGGGGTTCTCAAGGCAGGAATACTGAAGTGGTTTGCCATTCCCTTCTCCAGTGGACCACATTTTGTCAAAACTCTCCACCATGACCTATCCATCTTGGGTGGCCCTATACAGCATGGCTCATAGTTTCCCTGAGTTAGACAAGGCTGTGGTCCATGTATAGCCAGGGCCTAAGACAAGTTTAAAATTAGCCAACATGTTTAAAATGCTCCTCAGAGTATGTTAAGGACTGTCCATGGCCCAAACTTAGCTTATGTTTAGTTACAGCCTAGTTAGGACCTAAATCTACCAAAGTTTTAGTCAGAAACTGCTGAGGTAGAATCTGGAGCCTAAGCATTTTAAAGCCCAGTCAGAGCTGAGTTAGGGCTTAGCCAGTATTATTAAGGTACAGTTAGGCCTTAAGCCCAGTTAAGCTAACTGACATGGTTAAGATCATCTCAGAGTATGTTAAGAACTAGCCATGGCCCAAACCTAGTATATGTGTAGTCAGAACCCAGTTAGGGCCTGAATCTACTTCAGGTTTAGTCACAAACTAGTTGGGATAGAATACAGGGCCTAAGCTTATTAGAGCCTAGTCAGAGCTGAGTTAAGGTTTAGCCAAAGTCTTGTTAAGCTATGCTGCTGCTGCTAAGTCGCTTCAGTTGTGTCCAACTCTGTGCAACCCCATAGACAGCAGCCCACCAGGCTCCCCTGCCTCTGGGATTCTCCAGGCAAGAACACTGGAGTGAGTTGCCATTTCCTTCTCCAATGCATGAAAGTGAAAAGGGAAAGTGAAGTCGCTCAGTTGTGTCTGACTCTTCATGACCCCATGGACTGCAGCCTACCAGGCTCCTCCATCCGTGGGATTTTCCAGGAAAGAGTACTGGAGTGGGGTGCCATTGCCTTCTCCGTGTTAAGCTATAGCCAGGGCCTACCAGTCCATTCTGAAGGAGATTGGCCCTGAATGTTCTTTGGAAGGAATGATGCTGAAGCTGAAACTCTGGTACTTTGGCCACCTCATGCGAAGAGTTGACTTATTGGAAAAGACTCTGATGCTGGGAGGGATTGGGGGCAGGAGGAGGAGGGGACAACAGAGGATGAGATGGCTGGATGGCATCACGGACTCGATGGATGTGAGTCTGAGTGAACTCCGGGAGATGGTGATGGACAGGGAGGCCTGGCGTGCTGCAATTCATGGTGTCGCAAAGAGTCGGACACGACTCAGCGACTGAACTGAACTGAATCCTACTGAAGGCTTATTCATTCTACTTAAGGTTTAGCCAGTCAAATTAAGGTCTAGTTAAGTGTAAGCTTAGTCACAGCCCATTTAACTTAGTCAGGGACTAAGCCTTAGTTCAGTTAGTTCACCATGTCCATCGAGTCAGTGGTTTATAAAACACTATTTGATTTGATTATTATAGCATCTATTTGAGATAGGTGTCAGTCAGGATCATCCCCAATATACAGATGAATAAACTCAGGTTTAGAGAGAATAAGCACCTTCCTCAGTGCCCTACAGTTAGTAAGTATCAGAGGTAGAGTTTATATCTGTGTTTGAATCCAGAAGCCATACTCTTATTTGTATGTAAATAATCATCTCCCCATAATTAAATGTTGTCTAAATCAGAAAAGTAATACTTGCTTAAGAAATTATCATTAATCTATTTTCAGATCAGAAAAGTGAGTTGCAGTGAACTTAAGTGAACTGCTTAAGGTAAGGAAACTTGTAGACTTGAAGCCAGATTTCTCTGTCTCCAAATCTTATATTTTTCCCCTTAAAAATAACCTCTTTCCTGCATCCTTCTACTTTCTCAGTGTCAAATACTTCAGTACCGATCTGTGTGGTTGAGCTTGTTGTATGCTTTCACATTTCAGTGAAGCTTGCGTCCATGTATTATCTGACATCCATTAAGCATTAGGTAGACTGTATTTGCATGGATGCTTCTGTTTTCAGCCTGAGGTTTCTAAGTTCATGGTTGCTGTTTTGTTAGGGGATATTTGTTAAGGCTGGTAGCATAGCTGACTTGGTCGTAGTGTCAAGCCTCAGCCTCTTAATTTGCTGTGATCAAAGGAAAATGGCATGGAAGACAAAATTGAGCTCCTTAGTAATTCTTGGGAGGGACAGCATACATACATCCCTGTCATAATGACCAGGCCTCCCTCTCTGGTACTGTGTATTCAGCTGCCAGAAGACACCGAGGATTTGGCTTGCCTTTTCCTGGCTGTGCCATTTCTGTTGCCTCCTCTGAGCTTACCAAGGGTGACAGGCATCTCTGTTAAAAAGCCTGTATGTAAATATAGCTGTATCTTCCACTATGTTATCCCAAGGACAAAATAGTTGCCGCCCCTACAGAATGTAGCAGCCTCTGGATTGGATGCCAACAGTAGCAGTATGCCAAGCATGAACTATCCTGTTCCTCTCCTGCCAAATAAACACCAGGTTCTGCTTCAGTGGTGCATTTAAAGAGACAGCCTGCACTCGTTTTGTGTGGCAACAGCAGTGGGGGAGAGTTTTTGCCATGGGCAGTCAGCAGCTTAGGTGGTGGCATGGTGGAAGAGGCCACTAGGAGGCACTTTGTGTAGCAGATGCCTTTTAGACTGTGATTTCCCCCTTTGTGCTGCAAAGCTGCTTTGGAGAACTGCTTGGTTTAATGTGTAATGCGGGAGGAAGGCAGAGCTGGTTAGGAAGAAACAAATGATTTATTCCACTGAGCAGCTGGTATAGTCAAATGTTGCTTGCTTTCTTGGAGAGCACCATTTGGGAATGGAATCATTCTCTCTGACATTCACATGGCTGTTCCCCACATAAACCCAGGTCTTTAGATAACTTCACGTGTTTGTATTCCCATGAACGGGTGCAACACATTCAGCTTCAAGGCACTGGGTTAATAGCATAAGCAAAGCATGTCTCTGTCCTAACAAAAAAATCTGGAAGGTCTTTCCTCAGGGACTGTGGACTTTGCAGTATAATGTTGGACACTCTAGCAAGAATGCATAGAACTAGGCTCCTGGTTCTACCACATTCCTGCTGTGTGACTTTGGGTAGATCTTTTTGCCTTTTGAGATGTCAATTTTCCTAAAAGTAGAATGGAGATAATGAACTCTGGGTTGCCCTACCCAGGTTATGTGGTAATTGTGAATATCAGATGAGATAAAATGTGAAAACATTTAAGTATTAATATAAAGCACTGTAAAAATGTAATGAGCAAAAAATGTAAGAAGTTATTAGTGTTGTTATTCATTCAATAGAAATTTATTACTTATTACATCCCAGACACTGTTCTTACACTTGAACTAAACAGAGATCACTGTCTTCATGGAGCTTACTTTCTAGAAAGGAGAGCCATAAAATAAATAATCATCATAATAAACAAGAAAATCTTCTAATACATAAAGAAGGTGATAAGTTCTAAGAAAATTTTGAAAAGTAGAGCAGAATAAGAAAGTACTAGGAATGCCAGGTTGGGAGGGGGAGGTTCAGTTTTTAAGAGGGTGGTAAGAGTAGCTCTGGGCTTCCCTGGTGGCTTAGGTGGTAAAGAATCAACCTGCAAACTGGAAATGAAAGAGATGCATGTACCCCAATGTTCATTGCAGCAATGTTTACAATAGCTAGGACATGGAAGCAACCTAGATGTCCATTGGCAGACGAATGGATAAGAAAGTTGTGGTACATATACACAATGGAATATTACTCAGGTATAAAAAAGAGCATATTTGAGTCAGTTCTAATGAGGTGGATGAAACTGGAGCCTATTATATAGAGTGAAGTGAGCCAGAAAGAGAACATCAATACAGTATATGCATGTATATATATGGAATTTAGAAAGACAGTAATGATGACCTTATATGCAAGACAGCAAAAGAGACACAGATGTAAAGAACAGACCTTTAGACTCTGTGGGAGAAGGCAAGGGTGGGATGATATGAGAGAATAGCATTAAAACATGTATATTACCATGTGTAAAATAGATGACCAGTGCAAATTCAGTGTATGAAGCAGGGCACCCAAAGCTGGTGCTCTGGGACAGCCCAGAGGGATGGGATGGGGAGGGGAGGGGTGTGGGAAGGGGGGTTCAGGATGGTGGGACACATGTACACCCATGGCTGATTCGTGTTGATATATGGCAAAAACTACCACAGTACTATAAAGTAATTAGCCTCCAATTAAAAAAAAAAAAAAAAAGAACCAACCTGCAATGCAGGAGACCCAGGTGTGATCTCTGGGTTGGGAAGATCCCCTAGAGAAGGGAACGGCAACACACTCCTGTATTCTTGCCTGGAGAATTCCATGGACAGAGGAGCCTGTTGGGCTACAGTCCATGGTGTTGCGAAGAGTCAGACACAATTGAATGACTAACACTTAAGTGTAGCTCTCAATGAAAAGTCAAGATACAAGGAAGGGTTGGAAATTGGGGAGGGATTTAGCCATTCAGATATCTGAGTAAAGAACCATTCTAGGCAGAAACAAAACAAACAAAAAAAGCCTTAGTGTGCTTTTCTAAGTGCCAAGCATATGGGAGATGGGATTCATTCTTTTTAAAAATTTGTTTATTATTTTTGGCTGTGCCATGACTTCACTGCTGTGTATAGGCCTTCTCTAGTTGCAGGGAGTCAGGGCTAGTCTCCAGTTGCAGTGGATGGGCTTCTCATTGTGGTGGCTTCTCTTGCTTTGGAGCACAGGCTCTAGAGCATGGGCTTCAGTAGTTGTGGTGCATGGGCTTAGTTGCTCCACAGCATGTGGAATCTTCCTGGACCAGGGATCAAACTTGTGTCCTCAGCATTGGCAGGCAGACTTTTTTTTTTTTTCCAGGCAGACTCTTAACCACTGGACCACCAGGGAAGTCTTGGATTCATTCCTTACCTATGCTTAAAATGTTAACTGTTGGCTTCTTTATGAAACTTGAGAGGTAAAGGAATGAAGTCTTCAGAGGGAAAGGAAGCAAATTTATGGCCAAGGGAAAGCATTTTCCTTTTTAGGATGTCAGGACAGATTTTTTCTGTCTCACTTTCTCCAATTTATTCTGATTATGTTTATGTCAGAGGTCAAAAATGGAGAAGTCTGAAGACAGAAGACCAAGTACTCTTGTCTTAGTTTTAATTTCCATAGATCAGTGTATGGTCTTAAGGTGATTTGAATGTTCACTGAGGTATTTGATATCTTTTCCTTTAACTAGAACCTTCTAACCTCAAGGACAATAGTATATAGGGAGGAGGACAATGAAATGGTTATCCTTAAGGGGGCCTATGGCCTATGATCCACTTGGTGAGCCACTCAGTACAGCTGTATTGTGTTCTTGTTGACATCTTACCACTGCTTCTTATTCTACTGGTTATTTGGAGCTCCTCATTTTGCTTGGAGAATTCCATGGATGAAGCAGCCTGCTGGGCTTATAGTCCATGGGATTGCAGAGAGTTGGACTCGACTAAGTGACTAATATTTTAACTTTCCGAGCATCATTAGGCAGACCACAGTGTAAGGGAATGCACAGAGGCGCTAAGCAGTAGTCCTCAACCTTTTGCCACCAGAGACCAGTTTCGTGGAAGACAATTTTTCCTTGGACTAGGGGGCAGAGTGAATGGTTTTGGGATTATTCAGTTGCATTACATTTACTGTGTACTTTACTTCTATTATTATTATATCAGTTCCACCTCAGAACATCAGGCATTGGATTCCAGATGTTGTGAACCTCTGGCTGAAGAATCATGTTCTTACTCTTGCTCTGCTACTAACCAAGTAGGTAATCTCAGCACATCCCTTATCCTGTTTGGGTTTTCACTTCCTCAGTTGTAAAATAGGGATACTCCTTGCTGAGCAGGATTGTTTTAGGATTAAATAAGTTAATGTATGTGAAGGTACTTGAGGATATAATTAGCAGAAGGAGGAAACTATAAAACGCTGGAATGAGTTACCAAGGGAGGTTATGGACTCTTATTCCGAGACCATTAAAAACAGAAGGAATTTTCCTTTGGTGGATAAGCAGTAAGTACATTTGCAGGCAGAGGAAGAGCTCTATGACTTCAGATCTTTCCAGGTGGTAAAATAAAGGAATTGGGTCTCTTCTGGCAAGTTGGCATTTGCCACAAAAACAGATAGGAGGCCACTACTGGCGCTTTGTATGGCTTTTGTCAAATTTCTGAGTGTTATTCTTGAAGTTCACTTCCACATCTGGGCACAAAGTGTACAATGATATTTGTATGATGCTTCCTTTCTTACCAAAATGATTCACATAGAGAGATCTGGGTTGGTTCAGGTGAAGCCATTCTAGTCACAGAGTAATGGCCTTCATTATCATGTCAATTGCTTTCCTGGTACTGTTGACCCTTCAACACAAGGTGGGTTTGAACACAGTCCCCTTACACACAGATTTTTTTCAACAGTAAATACTACAGAACTACATGGTCTGTGGTTGGTTCAAATGGCCTACATGGAGGAGTCATGGATGTGGAGGGCCTACTCTAAGTTATAAGTGGATTCAGTTCAGTTCCATTGCTCAGTCGTGTCCGACTCTTTGTGACCCCATGGACTGCAGCACGCCAGGCTTCCCAGTCCATCACCAACTCCCAGAGCTTCCTCAAACTCATGTCCAGTGAGTCAGTGATACCATCCAGCCATCTCATCCTCTGTCATCCCTTTGTCCTCCTGCACTAGATATTTCCCAGCATCAGGGTTTTTCCAAAGAGTCAGTTTTCTGCATCAGGTGGCCAAGGCATTGGAGCTTCAGCTTCAGCATCAGTTCTTCCAGTGAATATTCAGGACTGATTTCCTTTAGGATTGACTGGTTTTGATCTCTTTGCAGT
Source organism: Oryx dammah (assembly GCF_014754425.2). Classification (NCBI taxonomy): domain Eukaryota; kingdom Metazoa; phylum Chordata; class Mammalia; order Artiodactyla; family Bovidae; genus Oryx; species Oryx dammah. The sequence continues at coordinate 17,714,059 of NW_024070207.1, forward strand.
CCAAGGGACTCTGAAGAGTCTTCTCCATTCTCCAGGATAGATCACATCCTGGGCCATAAATCTAGCCTTAGTAAATTTAAAAAAAATTGAAATAATTCCAAGCATCTTTTCTGACCACAGTGCAGTAAGATTAGATCTCAATTACAGGAGAAAAACTATTAAAAATTCCAACATATGGAGGTTGAAAAACGTGATGCTGAATAACCAACAAATCACAGAATAAATCAAAAAAGAAATCAAAATATGGATAGAAATGAATGAAAGTGAAAACACAACAACCCAAAACCCGTGGGACACTGTAAGAGCAGTGCTAAGGGGAAGGTTCATAGCAATACAGGCATACCTCAAGAAACAAGAAAAAAGTCAAATAAATAACCTAACTCTACACCTAAAGCAAGTAGAAAAGAAAGACATGAAGAACCCCAGGGTTAGTAGAAGGAAAGAAATCTTAAAAAGTAGGGCAGAAATATATGCTAAAGAAACAAAAGAGATGATAGCAAAAATCAACAAAGCCAAAACCTGATTCTTTGAAAGGATAAATAAAATTGACAAACCATTAGCGAGACTCATCAAGAAACAATGGGAGAAAAATTAAATCAATAAAATTAAAAATGAAAATGGAGAGATCGCAACAGACAACACAGAAATACCAAGGATCATAAGAGACTACTATCAGCAACTATATGCTAATAAAATGGACAACTTGGAAGAAATGGACACATTCTTAGAAAAGTATAACTTTCCAAAACTGAATCAGGAAGAAATAGAAAATCTTAACAGACCCATCCCAAGCACAGAAATTGAAACTGTAATCAGAAATCTTCCAGCAAACAAAAGCCCAGGTCCAGATGGCTTCACAGCTGAATTCTACCAAAAATTTAGAGATGAACTAACACCTATCCTACTCAAACTCTTCCAGAAAATTGCAGAGGAAGGTAAACTTCCAAACTCATTCTATGAAGCCACCATTATCCTAATACCAAAACCTGGCAAAGATGTCACAAAAAAAGAAAACTACAGGCCAATATCACTGATGAACATAGATGCAAAAATCCTTAACAAAATTCTAGCAATCAGAATCCAACAACATATTAAAAAGATCATACACTATGACCAAGTGGGCTTTATCCCAGGGATGCAAGGATTGTTCAATATCCACAAATCAATGAAATACACCACATTAACAAATTGAAATAAAAGCCATATGATTATCTCAATGGATGCAGAGAAAGCCATTGACAAAATTCAACATCCATTTATGATAAAAACTCTCCAGAAAGCAGGAATAGAAGGAACATCAGTTTAGTTCAGTTCAGTTGCTCAGTAGTGTCCGACTCTTTGCAACCCCATGAATCGCAGCACGCCAGGCCTCCATGTCCATCACCAACTCCCAGAGTTCACTCAGACACTGAACTGAACTAGGTTTGTCATAGCTTTTGTTCCAAGGAGCAAGCATCTTTTAATTTCATAGCTGCAGTCACCATCTGCAGTAATTTTGGAGCCCCTCGCCCGGGTTATTCATGTGTCAATGTGAGATATTTCCAAGGAACATCTAGTTACTGCTTTAAATCTTGAACGATTCATTGCCATAATACCAAATGGAGGGCATTCTCCATGCAGCTTGCAATGTGTTGGTGGAATAACCAATGGGCAGCCCAAAGTGCAGTCATTTTTCACCTGCCAGAGTGAGCAAAGCCTTCAAATGCAGGAGTGAATTAGGCCAGGAATATGCCCTAATACTCAAGGATTCCCTACATGACTGGTCTTAGGTCTTCTGAGAGGGTTATGTGTGAACTAGAGTCACAAGACAGTCCAACTCCTGCCATCATTTTTTTAATTGGAGGATAATTGTTTTACAATGTTGTGTTGGCTTCTGCATTACAATTCAAATCAGTCGTTATATATATGTGTGTGTATATATATGTATGCATCAGTTCAGTTCAGTTCAGTTGCTCAGTCGTGTCCGACTCTTTGTGACCCCATGAATCACAGCACGCCAGGCCTCCCTGTCCATCACCAACTCCCGGAGTTCACTCAGACTCATGTCCATCGAGTCAGTGATGCCATCCAGACATCTCATCCTCTATCGTCCCCTTCTCCTCCTGCCCCCAATCCCTCCCAGCATCAGAGTCTTTTCCAAGAAGTCAACTCTTTGCATGAGGTGGCCAAAGTACTGGAGTTCCAGCTTTAGCATCATTCTTTCCAAAGAAATCCCAGGGTTGATCTCCTACAGAATGGACTGGTTGGATCTCCCCTCTCCAAGGGACTCTCAAGAGTCTTCTCCAACACCACAGTTCAAAAGCATCAATTCTTTGGCGCTCAGCTGCATATATGTATGCATTAACACATGATGTATATGTATATATATGTGTATGTATATGTGTGTGTATATATATATATACATATATATATATACATACACATATATATATATACACACACACACAGCCCCATGGACTGTAGCCTGCTAGGCTCCTCTGTCCATGGAAATTTCCAGGCAAGAATACTGGAGTGGGTTGACATTTCCTACTCCAGGGGATCTTCCTGACCAGGGATTAAACACACAGCTCCTACATTGCCAGGTGGATTCTTTACCACTAGTGCCACCTGGGAAGCCCCCTCAAAAGAAAATATTAGTTGCTCAGTCATGTCTGACTCTTTGTAACCTCATGGACTGTAGCCTGCCAGGCTCTTTTGTCCATGGGGTTCTCCAGGGATTGAACCCAGGTTTCCTGCATTGCAGGCAGATTCTTTACCATGAACCACCAGAAGAGCCTGAAAGAATTGATGCTTTTGAACTGTGGTACTGGAGAAGACTCCTGAAAGTCCCTTGAGCAGCAAGGAGAACAAATCAGTCAATCCTAAAGGAAATCAACACTGAATATTCATTGGAAGGACTGATGCTGAAGCTCCAATACTTTGGCCACCTGATGCGAAGAGCCAACTCATTGGAAAAGACCCTGATACTGGGAATGATTGAGGGCAGGAGGATAAGGGGGCGACAGAGGATGAAATGATTGGATGGGATCACCGACTCAAAGAAATGAACTTGAGCAAATTCTAGGAGACAGTGAAGGACAGGGAAGCCTGGCGTGCTGCATTCTATGGGGTCACAAAGAGTTGGACATGACTTAGCGACTGAACTACTCCCTCTTGAGCCTCTCTCCTCATTTCCAGCCCATCCCTCTAGGTCATCACAGAGCACTAGACTGGGCTCCCTGTGTTATACAGCAGCTTCCTGTTAGTTACCTATTTTACACATGATAGTGTATATGTCAGTGCTACTTTCTCAATTAGTCCTACCTTCTCTTTTCCTCACTGTGTCCACAAGTCCATTTTCTAAGTCTGTGTCTCCATTTCTTCCCTGTAAATAGGTTCATCAGTACTATTTTTCTAGATTCCATATATGTATGCATTAATATATGACATTTGTTTTTTTCTTTCTGACTTCACTCTGTATAACAGGCTCTAGGTTCATTCACCTCACTACAACTGATCCAAATTCATTCCTTTTTTATGGCAGAGTAACATTCCATAGTATATATGTACCACAACTTCTTTATCCATTCATCTGTTGATGGACATCTAGGTTTCTTCCAAGTCCTGGCTATCATAAACAGTGTTGCAGTGAACATTGGGGAACATGTATCCTTTTGAATTGTGGTCCCTGACATCTTTATTCCAGTCCAAAATCATGTTGGTTCTAACCATGAGATGAAGTGTATCTCAGGTTCTCCCTTCCAGTTTTTCTAATGTCTGCAGGTGTCTCCCCTACTACCTTCCAAGATCATTAGTCAGTACCCAGGATGCACCACACACTGCTTCCTGGATCCCTGAATTTTCTCCAGAACAATTATATTAGCTAGCATTTATTAAGAGCTTTTCTATATACTAGGCACCATTCTAAACTCATTGTATGTGTTAACTTATGTAATTCTCACAACTGTTATTATCTTCATTTTACAGATGAGGAAACAGGCAGAGTAGTTTGGCAGACTTCTAGTTAGTGTGTGAAAAAGTTGTAATTCAAATATAGATTTGTTTGAAACAGATCTTACTATTACAACCACTCACACCATTTTACTGTCTCTCTCAAAGAAAATACAGAAACAAAAATATTTTTCCTTTTTCCCACTCAGAAAGCTGAGGGAATATTTGGAATAAAATCTCTTATCCTATTACCTCCAAGTTCTCTTTTTATTTCTCTTATTTTATTTTATTTTTATTTTTTTTAATTTATTTATTTATTTTTAATTTTTACTTTACAATTCTGTATTTTTAGACCTCATCATTTGCACTGGTAATATTTAAAAGCCAAGAATCTCTCTAGAAGTATTACAGCTCTTTTCAGGCTCTGTGGGTACTTGTGGGCTTCTCATAACAGGATTCAGGGACAAGCCTCTGCAGGGTTCCATCAAGTCAAGATGGGGTTTCTGTCCTCATGTTTGAAGAGTGTTCTGAGGAAACTATTTGTCTGTCTAGGAAAATAATCAAGAGATATATATTTTCAAAAGTGGTTATTTTTCTCCATTGACAGAGTTGTTTTTTGAAAGGTAAGCAGGAATCTGTGATTCTCTCTGCAGCAGTGAACAAATTTGGAGGAGGAAGAAAGAAATTCAGTAGAATTTGGTTTAAATTGACCATAAGGACATTTCCTACCCTCCATTTTTTCAGTTTGTTTTGAATTTTTCATATATTTTGAAGAAGGTACCATGTTTAGCTCTTCAGTCACACAATTCTTTCCTTTCTTTCTTGATAAATTAAAGATGGTTCATGGGGATTTTAAATGTCAGATCCTATAATAGGCAAATGCCTTATTGCACACAGGTTTTTTAAATTAAAGGTTTGTAGCTTTATTTTTCCTTTAAAAAAAGTTTGAAGGGCAGATCCTATTGCTTTCTTCATTGTAGGCCCTCAGAGAGCTCCTGCTATGTCAAAATTTTAAAATTTGCCCTTTGGGAATGAGGATGTCTTGATGTTTCCTTAGGGGTGGGGAGGGCAATGACAAGTAGTGTGAAAGTGAAAGTCGCTCAGTCGTGTCGAACTTTTTGTGACCCCATGGGCTATACAATCCATGGAATTCTTCAGGTCAGAATACTAGTATTCTGGAATACAAGGCTTTCCCTTCTCCAGGGGCTCTTCCCAACCCAGGGACCAAACTCAGGTCTCCCACATTGCAGGCAGATTTTTACCAGCTGAGCCACCAGGGAAGCCCAAGAATACTGGAGTGTGTAGCCTATCATTTCTCCAGTGGATCTTCCCAACCCAGGAATTGAACCAGGGTCTCCTGCATTGCAGGCAGATTCTTTACCAACTGAGCTATCATGGAAGCTCTAGAGGTAGTGTATGGGGGTGTTATTAAAAAAACTATGTTAAATGCATGTATCCAAATTCTACTGCTGGCGCTGCAGCAGTAGAAAAGGGCACTTTATTAGAACATTTACTGTTTGTAAATAGGAAACTGGCACCTATACTCCCAAAAGGAACATTTTTGGGGAGGCTGGGCCACATGGCATCTGGGATCTTAGCTCCCCGACCAGGGATTGAACTTGCACCCCCTGAATTGGAAGCATGGAGTCTCAAGCACTGGACTGCCAGGGAAGTCCCTATAAAGGCATGTTTTAATCTCTCCCACATAACTGCCTCTGTTCCTGTTTGGAAGTGAACTAATTGACCTTGCCTGATGCAGAGAAATTTAACGACTATAAACACAGACCCAGAGGACTTGGATGCCTATGCTCCTTTTCCATCCTACTGTTAGACACTTATTGCCAGTTTGCCTGCTATGAGCATCACACAATAGCAGGGTAGGACTATCAGCTAAAGGAAAAATGGTGGCTTTTGATTAGTTATGCTGACAAAAATATCACAAGAATGAGATTAATAAAGTCTATGGGGTTAAAGATTCTCATTATCAGATGGACATCATGGCCTGTCCCAGCTGTCTTTCTGAGCTTTTTGTAAGATATGTGTTATTTCTTCTTCTGTCAATTTACAATTCCATCCAGCTCTTGCTTTACTTAGGTCTCTTGCTTTACTTAGCCTTGCCATGAAGTAGGCCAAGGATCCTTCTCTGTACCTTCAGACTTAATTCAATTTCTTCTTTATTTATTTATTCATTATTTTGGGCTGTGCTGGGTCTTCACTGCTATGGAAGCTTTTCTCTAATTGTGGTGAGCAGGGGCTAATCTCTAGTTGCAGTGCACCGGTTTCTCATTGTGGTGACTTCTCTTGTTGTGGAGCTCAAGCTCTAGTGTATATGGCTATAGTTGCAGCACGTGGTCTCAGTATTTGTGGTTCTCAGGCTCTAGAACCCACGCTCAATAGTTGTGGCACCCAGGCCTAGTTGCTCCGTGGTATGTGGGATCTTCCCAGTCAAACCTGTGTCCCCTGCATTGGCAGTCGGATTCTTTACCACTGAGCCACTTGGGGAGCCCCTTCATTCCATTTCTATTGACTATGATGACTGGCTCTCTGAATCCTGGCAAGACTCTCATCACTGTCTTGCTGTCTTTACTGATTTTATAGGAAGGAAACCCTAAATTTAAAATAACAATTTTGTAAAATATAGCACATATAAGATGAAGTGCATCAATTATTTTGTACAGCTGAATGCTTTTAAAGAAAAAATATGTAATTATATCAACAGAACATTTCCAGCATTGCAGAAGGCCTCCTCACATTTCTTCCCAGTCGAAAGCCCACCCCCACTGAGAAGTAACCATTACATTCACTTTTGTTCTACAGATTCATTTGCCTGTTCTTAAATTTAATGTAAATAGAATTATATGGTATGTACTTTAAGGCATCTGGCTTCTTTCAGCTTTCTTGTTCATGTATTTTTGTGGACAGTAGTAATCTTTTATTGTATATATTTAGGAGTAGAATGACAAGGTTGTTCAAGAGAGGTATGTTTAGTTTTAGTAGATACTGCCAACAGTTCCAAGGAAGTTGTACAAGTTAACATTTTCACCAACAATGTATGAGAGTTCTAGTTGCTCCATGTTCTTCTCAGTACTTGATATTGTCAGTTTTTTATTTTTTTTTCAATTTTAGCTATTCTGGTGGGGATTTGTGTGTCTTGGCTGTCAGTTTAATTTGCATTTTCCAAATAACCAATAATGATGAAAATCTATTAATATGCTTGAAGTTCATTTAAAAGTTCTCATCTGTGAAGTGCCACTCAATTCTTTGTTCCATTCTTAACACTTCAAAAAACTGTGTTGTCTTTTTTTTTTCCACTATTGAAGTTTAAAATAAATGTATATACTTGATACAAGTCACTTGTTAAATATATATTTTGTGAATATTCTCTCCCAGTCTGTGGTTGACCTTTTCACCCTCTTAAAGTGTCTTTTGATAAATGGGTTGCAAAGAGTCGGACAGGACTGAGCGACTTTCACTTTCATTTTGATAAGTTCTTGTGTGTGCTAAGTCACTTCAGTTGCATCTGACTCTTTGTGACCCCATGTACTGGACTGTAACCTGCCAGGCTCCTCTGCCCATAGGATTCTCCAGGCAAGAATACTGGAGTGGGTTGCCATTTTCTTCTCCAGGGAATCTTCCCAACCCAGGGATCGAACCCATGTCTCTTATGTCTCCTGCATTGGCAGGCGGGTTCTTTACCACTAGCACCACCTGGGAAGTCTTAATTTTAATGAAATCCATTTATCAATCTTCTTTCCTAGTTAACTCTTTTTGTGTAGAGTAAGAAATCTTTACTGAAAATCATGAAGATATTTGTCAATGGTTTGATCTAGAAGATTTACTGTTTTACCTTTCATATTTAAGTCTATTCAGTTCAGTTCAGTCACTCAGTTGTGTCCAACTCTTCATGACCCCATGAATTGCAGCACGCCAGGTCTCCCTGTCCATCACCAACTCCCAGGGTTTACTCAAACTCATGTCCATCGAGTAGATGATGCCATCCAGCCATCTCATCCTCTGTCGTCCCTTTCTCCTCCTGCCCCCAATCCCTCCCAGCATCAGGGTCTTTTCCAATGAACACCCAGGACTATTTCAAATTATTGTTAGTAGTTGTATATCCAGTGTGAGGTAACAGTCATGTTACACTGATTTATTTGTTTGTTCTTGTATTAGTACCATGCTGTCAAATAACTGGGCTTTCCTGGTAGTTCAAACGGTAAAGCGTCTGCCTACAATGTGGGAGACCTGGGTTCAAACTCTGGGTCGGAAAAATCCCCTGGAGAAGGAAATGGCAACCCACTCCAGTCTTCTTGCCTGGAGCTGCATAGCTAGCTAACCTTAGTATTTGATAGTATATGTCCTCCAATTTTGTTCTGCTTTAAGATGTTTTGGCTATACTAAACCCTTTATGGCTTCCCTGGTGGCTCAGAGATTAAAGTGTCTGCCTGCAATGTGGGAGACCTGGGTTCGATCCCTGCATCAGGAAGATCCTCTGGAGTGGGAAATGGCAACCCACTCTGGTACTCTTGCCTGGAAAATTCCATGGATGGAGAAGCCTGGTAAGCTACAATTAATGAGGTCGCAAAGAATCAGACATGACTGAGCGACTTCACTTCAAGCCCTTTATATATCCTTATACATTTTAGAATCACTTTGTCTACAGTGCCTTCTGGGGATGGTTTTGAGCTTATTAACTCAAATGAGCCTCCCCACACCCTCGCAACTTCAAAATCTGCGTAACATTTGAGCCAGAGACCCTCGGAGTTGTCTGTGGCAGGCTCCTCCCTTCTCACGATAATTTGCCTCCAAAGTACCGCGAGACTTGGAAGATTGTACTTCTGCGCGTGATGGCCGCCATACTCAGCTAACTTGAGGCAAGGAAGATTAGCCCAGTATTTCAGGCTTCTCATACTTCTCAGTATGATAGCCTCCAGATTTATTCAGATTTCTCATTTTCCTCAGTAGAATCCCTCTGTCTCAGTGCCAAGCCTCTTCTTTGACTTGTGCACGGAATTAGCAAATGTCTCAGTGAAGAAAAAATGTCCGTGATTATCGCTCACTTAGGAAGGACTCTTTACCTCTGAAATTTTAGTTCATCTTGTCCTTGTTTCTATAGATTGCAGGTATTTAAAAAACATTAATTTTTCAGTTTATCTTTTGTTGTTGTCATTGTTTTTAGTTGTTGCGAGAGCGTTCACATCCCACTTGAAAGTGGAAGTCCAGTGAACATTTGGTCGGCATAACCTTGACCCTTTCACCAATCTTGACTGAATCACAGGTGAGTAGTTTATGAGTGGGCCAATTCAGTAGGTCAGTGGAAGGGCAGGTATTAATAAAATGGACACAGCATTCCTGTCACAGATAATGGGGATTGCTGCAGACTGATGTGGCTCTCTCATCCTTCTGCCTTGGTACTCACAGTCAACTTGGAATTCAGCCGGTTTCCAGGGATGGGAAATGAGATAACATTCTCTCGGAGTTCTATTCCTGCTTAGAATGAGATGTCAGTGCTGGATCTGACATGGAAAAGGTGTAAGAATAAGGTATATTTTCCTCCTGTAGGCACCTGAATTTGTACTCTCTGGCATAAGACTTTAGGAATCAGACATGAGCTGACTTCCAATTCTGTATCTTTACTTACCATGTGACTGTGGGCAAGTTACATGATTTCTGTGTTCCTCAATTTTTCCATCTGTAACTTCACAGGGTTTTTGAGAGGATTAAATGCACTAATAGATAAAAAGTACCTAAAGTGTAATAGGTCTTTAATAAATGTGAACATTTATTAGAATATTTATGGGCATGCCATCTCATCTGATATATAGTTTCTGAGATTGGGGATTATGCTTGATTACTTTTTGTGGGCAAGTAAAATTTACATATAGTGGCATGTACATATATTAAGAGTACCATTCAGTGAGTTTTGAAAAATGCATAACCTTATATAACCCATCACCTCAGAAAGTTCTCTTTAGCTTCTTCCAGTCAGTTTCCACTCCCCAGATGCAATTGCTATTTTTATGTTTCCACCATAGGTTCTTTTGCATTTTCTAGAATTGCATATGAATAGAATCATACAATATATATTTTTTGGGTCTGGCTCCTTTCATAAAGTATGATGTTTTTGATATCCCTCTATGTTTTTATCCCTAGCAGCAGTGGCTTTCCTTTCATTGCTGATTAGTATCATGTTGTATGAATAAACCACAGTTGATCCATTCTCCTTTTGATTGACATCTGGGTTCTTTCCACTTTTTTCAGTTACCATGCATAAAGTTGCTATAACCATTCTTATAAAAAGTCTTTTTGTGAACTTTCATTTCTCTTGGGTAAATACCTCAGAGTGGAATTGCTGGGATTGGATAGGTGCTTGCCTAGTTTTATAAGAAACTGCAAGATGTTTTCAAAGAGGTTGTATCCTTTCACATTCCCACAAGCAGTGGGTGAGAATTCTGGTTGCTCTATATCTCTGTCAACATTTGGTGTTATCAGTCTTTGATTTTAGCTAGTCTAGTGTAAGAAGAGGTGGCAAGAATACACGGAAGAACTATACAAAAAAGATCTTCACGACCCAGATAATCATGATGATGTGATCATTAATCTAGAGCCAGACATCTTGGAAAGTGAAGTTAAGTGGACCTTAGAAAGCATCACTATGAACAAAGCTAGTGGAGGTGATGGAATTCCAGTTGAGCTGTTTCAAATCCTGAAAGATGATGCTGTGAAAGTGCTGCACTCAATATGCCAGCAAATTTGGAAAACTCAGCAGTGGCCACAGGACTGGAAAAGGTCAGTTTTCATTCCAATACCAAAGAAAGGCAATGCCAAAGAATGCTCAAACTGCTGCACAATTGCACTCATCTCACACGCTAGTAAAGTAATGCTCAAAATTCTCCAAGCCAGGCTTCAGCAATACGTGAACCCGTGAACTCCCTGATGTTCAAGCTGGTTTTAGAAAAGGCAGAGGAAACAGAGATCAAATTTCCATGATCCGGCCAACATCCACTGGATCATCGAAAAAGCAAGAGAGTTCCAGAAAAACATCTATTTCTGCTTTATTGACTATGCCAAAGCCTTTGACTGTGTGAATCACAATAAACTGTGGGGAATTCTTCAAGAGATGGGAATACCAGACCACCTGACCTGCCCCTTGAGAAATCTGTATGCAGATCAGGAAGCAACGGTTAGAACTGGACATGGAACAAAGGACTGGTTCCATATAGGACAAGGAGTACGTCAAGGCTGTATATTGTCACCCTGTTTATTTAACTTCTATGCGGAGTACATCATGAGAAACGCTGGAATGGAAGAAACACAAGCTGGAATCAACATTGCCGGGAGAAATCTCAATAACCTCAGATATGCAGATGATACCACCCTTATGGCAGAAAGTGAAGAGGAACTAAAAAGCCTCTTGATGAAAGTGAAAGAGGAGAGCGAAAAAGTTGGCTTAAAGCTCAACATTCAGAAAATGAAGATCATGGCATCTGGTCCCATCACTTCATGGGAAATAGATGGGGAAACAGTGGAAACAGTGTCAGACTATTTGGGGGGCTCAAAAATCACTGCAGATGGTGACTGCAGCCATGAAATTAAAAGACACTTACTCCTTGGAAGAAAAGTTATGACCAACCTAGATAGCATATTCAAAAGCAGAGACCTTACTTTGCCGACTAAGGTCCGTCTAATCAAGGCTATGATATTTCCTGTGGTCATGTATGGATGTGAGAGTTGGACTGTGAAGAAGGCTGAGTGCCGAAGAATTGATGCTTTTGAACTGTGGTGTTGGAGAAGACTTGAGAGTCCCTTGGACTGCAAGGAGATCCAACCAGTCCATTCTGAAGGAGACCAACCCTGGGATTTCTTTGGAAGGAATGATGCTGAAGCTGAAACTCCAGTATTTTGGCCACCTCATGAGAAGAGTTGACTCATTGGAAAAGACTCTGATGCTGGGAGGGATTGGGGGCAGGAGGAGAAAGGGACGACAGAGGATGCGATGGCTGGATGGCATCATGGACTTGATGGACATGAGTCTGAATGAACTCCGGGAGATGGTGATCAACAGGGAAGCCTGGCATGCTGCGATTCATGGGGTCGCAAAGAGTCGGACACGACTGAGCAACTGAACTGAACTGAACTGAGTGAGTGTGTTGTGGTATTTCATTGTGATGTTAATTTGCATTTCCCTGATGATGAAGATATGGAATATATTTTTTTGTGATTATTAACTGTTTATTTTTCTTCCTTTGTGAAGTGTTTGTTAAACTCTTTTGCCCATTTTTAATTTTTATTTTTTATAAAATATAAATTTATTTATTTTAATTGGAGGCTAATTAGTTTACAATATTGTATTGGTTTTGCCATACATTGACATGCATCCACCACTGGTGTACTTGGTTCCCCATCCTGAACCCCCCTCCTGCCTCCTTCCCCATCCCATCCCTCTGGGTCATCCCAGTGCACCAGCCCCAAGCATCCTGTATCATGCATCAAACCTGGACTAGCAATCTGTTTCACATATGATAATATACATGTTTCAATGCCATTCTCCCAAACCATCCCACCCTCGCCCTATCGCACAAAGTCCAACAGACTGTTTCTATACATCTTTGTCTCTTTTGCTGTCTCGCATACAGGGTTATCATCACCATCTTTCTAAATTCCATATATATGTGTTAGTATACTGTATTGGTGTTTTTCTTTCTGGCTTACTTTGCTCTGTATAATAGGGTCCAGTTTCATCCACCTCATTAGAACTGATTCAAATGTATTCTGTTAATGGCTGAGTAATGCTTCATTGTGTATATGTACCACTGCTTTCTTATCCATTCATCTGCTGATGGACATCTAGGTTGCTTCCATGTCCTGGCTATTATAAACAGTGCTGCGATGAACATTGGGGTACAGGTGTCTCTTTCAATTCTGGTTTCCTTGGTGTGTATGCCCAGCAGTGGGATGGCTGGGTCATATTACAGTTCTATTTCCAGTTTTTTAAGGAATCTCCACACTGTTCCCTATAGTGGCTGTACTAGTTTGCATTCCCACCAACAGTGTAAGAGGGTTCCCTTTTCTCCACACCCTCTCCAGAATTTCTTGTTTTAGACTTTTGGATCTCAGCCATTCTGAATGTTGTGAAATGGTACCTCATTGTGGTTTTGATTTGCATTTCTCTGATAATGAGTGATGTTCAGCATCTTTTCATGTATTTGTTAGCCATCTGTATGTCTTCCTTGGAGAAATGTCTGTTTATTTCTTTGGCCCATTTTTTGATTGGATCATTTATTTTTCTGTAATTGAGCTGCAAGAGATGCTTGTATATTTTTGAGATTAGTTCCTTGTCAGTTGCTTCATTTGCTATCATTTTCTCCCATTCTGAAGGCTGTCTTTTCACCTTGCTTATAGTTTCCTTTGTTGTGCAAAAGCTTTTAATTAGGTCCCATTTGTTTATTTTTGCTTTTATTTCCAATATTCTGGGAGGTGGGTCATAGAGGATCCTGCTCTGATTTATGTCAGATTGTTTTGCCAATGTCTTCCTCTAGGCGTTTTATAGTTTCTGGCCTTACATTTAGATCTTTAATCCATTTTGAGTCTATTTTTGTGTATGGTGATAGAAAGTGTTCTAGTTTCATTCTTTTACAAGTGGTTGACCAGTTTTCCCAGCACCACTTGTTAAATAGATTGTCTTTTCTCCATTGTATATTCTTGCCTCCTTTGTCAAAGATAAGGTGTCTATAGGTGTGTGGATTTATCTCTGGGCTTTCTGTTTTGTTCCATTGATCTATATTTCTGTCTTTGTGCCAGCACCATACTGTTTTGATGACTGAGGCTTTGTAATGGAGCCTGAAGTCAGGCAGGTTGATTCCTCCAGTTCCATTCTTCTTTCTTAAGATTGCTTTGGCTATCAAGGTTTTTTGTATTTCCATACCAATTGTGAAATTATTTGATCTAGTTCTGTGAAAAATACCATTGGTAGCTTGATAGGGATTGCATTGATTATATAGATTGCTTTAGGTAGTATACTTATTTTCATTATATTGATTCTTCTGATCCATGAACACGGTATATTTCTCCATCTAGTTGTGTCCTCTGATTTCTTTCACCAATGTTTTATGGTTTTCTAAATATAGGTCTTTTGTTTCTTTAGGTAGATATATTCCTTAGTATTTTATTCTTTTCCTTGCAATGGTGAATAGAATTGTTTCCTTAATTTCTCTTTCTATTTTCTCATTATTAGTGTATAGGAATGCAAGGGATTTCTGTGTGTTGATTTATATCCTGTGACTTTACCATATTTATTGATTAGCTCTAGTAATTTTCTGGGGGAATCTTTAGGGTTTTCTATGTAGAGGATCATGTCATCTGTAGTGAGAGTTTACTTCTTCTTTTCCAATTTGGATTCCTTTTATTTCTTTTTCTTCTCTGATTGCTGTTTCCAAAACATCCAAAACTATATTGAATAGTAGTGATGAGAATGGGCACCCTTGTCTTGTTCCTGACTTTAGGGGAAATGCTTTCAATTTTTCACATTGAGGATAATGTTTGTTGTGGGTTTGTCATATATAGCTTTTATTATGTTAAGGTATGTTCCTTCTATTCCTGCTTTCTGGAGAGTTTTTATCATAAATGGATGTTGAATTTTGTGAAAGGCTTTCTCTGCATCTATTGAGATAATCATATGGTTTTTATTTTTCTATTTGTTAATGTGGTATATTACACTGATTGATTTGCAGATATTGAAGAATCTTTGCATCCCTGGGATAAAGCCCACTTGGTTATGATGTTTGATCTTTTTAGTATGTTGTTGGATTCTGTTTGCTATAGTTTTGTTAAGGATTTTTGCATCTATGTTCATCAGTGATATTGGCATGTAGTTTTCTTTTTTTGTGGCATCTTTGTCAGGTTTTGGTATTAGGGTGATGGTGGCCTCATAGAATGAGTTTGGAAGTTTACCTTCCTCTGTAATTTTCTGGAAGAGTTTGGGTAGGATAGGTGTAAGGTCTTCTCTAAATTTTTGGTAGAATTCAGCTGTGAAGCTGTCTGGACCTGGGCTTTTGTTTGCTGGAAGGTTTCTGATTATAGTTTCAATTTCTGTGCTTGTGATGGGTCTGTTAAGATTTTCTATTTCTCCCTGGTTCAGTTTTTGAAAGTTGTACTTTTCTAAGAATGTGTCCATTTCTTCCAAGTTGTCCATTTTATTGGCATATAGTTGCTGATAGTAGTCTCTTATGATCCTTGGTATTTTTGTGTTGTCTGTTGTGATCTCTCCATTTTCATTTCTAGTTTTATTGATTTGATTTTTCTCCCTTTGTTTGTTGATGAGTCTGGCTAATGGTTTGTCAATTTTATTTATCTTCTCAAAGAACCAGCTTTTGGCTTTGTTCATTTTTGCTATGGTCTCTTTTGTTTCTTTTACATTTATTTATTATTTATTATAACTGCCCTAATTTTTAAGATTTCTTTTTATTTTTGTGTTGTTCAAGCTCTTTGTATGTCTTTATATGTCATGGTTACAAGTTCTTTGTCAGATATATGTTTTGTGAATATTTTCTCTCAGTCTGTGCATTGTTTGCTCATTTTATTAACTGCGTGTTTTGATGAATTGGTTTATCTTTGTACCCCTGCTGTTCATACATATTTGGCACTTGATAATATCTACTCAATGAAAGAGTTAAAAGTTGTCCCTCCTTCCCTCCTTCCCTGCCTTTCTTTAACAACACTTACTGGTTACCTATGTGGCAGCCACTCTTTCTATTTTGCAGAAAACAGAAGAGTCAAGCTTCCTAATTTCATGAAACTCCATTTTAGTCTAAATATGGGAAGGGGTGAGAGAAAAAGAAATGAATAAATAAGAAAATATGAAATGATTATAGGTACTGGAATATAAAAATATGCTGTATGCATAATGAGAAAGGGATGGTTAAGAGGCTTTTTCAGGTTGGAGGGTCAGAAATTAGAGATGATATTTAAGCTGAAACCAGAATGACAAGAAGCCATTTTTTTCTAAGGGAATGGGATTCTAGGCAGAAGTAACAGCTAATAAGATGGTCCTTATGATGAGGTGGGACTAGGTGCAAACTATGCAAAATACACTGTTAGGCAAACACCTTAGGGTCAGGGGTTGCTTTAGAAATTATCATAACTGGAATAAGCTGATGCTGTGCTGTTACTATTCTTAGCACTGCAGTATTTGGCAAATTCTCAACACCCTCCCTGCCCTCCCCACATCCCCACCTCCTCGGTTTCAAGATGCTTTGAACATAGAAATTGTGGATTAGCTAACATAGTGGTCAACAGGGTTAAGGCTAGGTCAGGAAATTTTTTCCCATCAAAGGTAACCATGAGATAGAAAAAATAAATCAAGGATTTCATAAATATTAGATAACTTAATTTGTCTTTGGGCTTCCCTGGTAGCTCAGCTGGTAAAGAATCTACCTGCAATGCAGACCCTGGTTTGGTTCCTGGGTCAGGAAGATCCACTGGAGAAGGGATAGGCTACGTACTCCAGTATTCTTGGGCTTTCCTGGTGGCTCAATTGGTAAAAAATCAGCCTGCAATGTGGAAGACCTGGGTTTGATCCCTGGGTTGGGAAGATCCCCTGGAGAAGGGAACAGCTACTCACTCTAGTATTCTGGCCTGGAGAATCCCAGATAGTTTATAAAAGGGCTTCCCTGGTGGCTCAAGTTGGTAGAGTCTGCCTGCAATGTGGGAGAGCCATATTCAATCCCTGGGTTGGAAAGATCCCCTGGAGAAGGAAATGGCAACTCACTCCAGTATTCTTCTGGAGGGGGCTTCCCAGGTGGTGATAGTGGTAAAGAACCTGCCTGCCAATGCAGGAGACATAAGCGACATAGGTTCAATCCCTGGGTTGAGAAGATCCCCTGGAGGAGGGCAGGGCAACCCACTCCAGCATTCCTGCCTGGAGACTCCCATAGATAGAGGAGGCTCGTGGGCTACAGACCATGGGGTCACAGAGTCGGACATTACTGAGTGACTAACACTTTCATTTTTTATTTGTCTTTATAAAATAGCAACATATGAAATGTTCTACCTCTCTGCTTTTTACATAGATTGTGTCATAAAAAACTCTATAAATATACTACCTATTTGATAAATTGACTATAATTTGTTTCTAAATTTTCACCAGTTTCAAGAGAGATGGAAGAAAAGATGTGAAGGAATAGTGAAAGATGATGATACAGAGAGAATGAAATAGAATGAAACACATAGGTGATTAAATGAGGTGTGTTGGCTAAGAGCATTAATTTAAAAAGAGTCCTAGGTGGTGGTAAAGAAGCTGAGAAAAGAAACTGGGTGAAAGGGAAGCCAGACATTAAATAGGTTTTGTGTGAGTACGTTCCTATTACCCTCTTGTGCCCTTGGGCTATGGGCACCATAGTAGGTTATTGCTTCCTTTGAAAAATGTGATGGGGCTCTCTAGTAGTATTTAATACACTTTATTTCTGTATCTTTCTTCTCATGACCTGATTCATGCTCTACACTAATAACAAATTCCTTTTATGATTTTCCCCATAATTTCCTTTCACAAAGCAGAGATTTCTTGTGAGTTAAACTGCCATGTGTCTAATACCCATTTCCCCCTACTTCAGATGTAAATTTGCCTCCAACCAAAATCATGTCTTGTGGGTATCACAGTGAGGACTGTCATCATCAGGGAAAACCCTGTAGCTACTATCAGGATTTCAGATTTAAAAAATGTGTGGTTCTGACAGGACTTATGCTAGGTGAAGATACTATATAATTGAGTAGGTCAAACCATGCACTGTGGAAACCAGCAAGCTCCATGTGAAATTCACAGACCATCTGGCTGATGACTTGCTTTACTTTAATAAAGGAAGGCCTTAGGAGTTCAAGTAGCTGGGGTAAAGCCTGAGGCTTTCTGGGCTCCACTGTCATCAGAACTGTTGGAAACAGGGCAAAGACAGATTTGGTAGTATCCTAAAAGAGTGACATGGATGGCTGCTTCCGAATAATCTCCACTAGAAAAAAACTTGACTGAGGCTGGAGAGAGGAAACCAGCCCAATTTGCAGGACTGATGGCTAGAAATTTAATATGTATATATGCCCAAGAAAACAACTGGCCAAAAGTACATAAATATACTGATCAGCTGTGGACTGGAAATACATATTCTAATAGAAAATTACAGACTGTTCTACTGCAGGAAAAACAATCTGGTGAAGGGAGATATGAAAATAAATCAATGAAAGGAATTTATCAATTCATGTAGGACATGTACAAGCTCATCAGAATGGAAAGATAGAATAATCTTCTTAGAATAAGAGAGGAGACAATCTCACCACACACCCCCCCCCCCAAAAAAAAGAAAAAAAAAACTAATACAGATTCTACAGTCTTGGGAACTCCAAGTCTCAAATCAGGCCCCTTGTCAGTTCAATTTAAGGTTGCAGATTGGGCATGTGAAACCTCAGGGCATGTGGACATGAACATTCTAAGTAGGCAAAAGAGAAAGAGTGTAAAAAAAACCCTATGAATCAAACAAATGAGTAAGCAATATGAGCTATGTCAAATTACTAAAAACTTGCATCCTCAACAAACTCATTTTTAAGGGGAGCAGAGGTTGGTAAGGGCTTCCCTGGTGGCTCAGATGGCAGAGAATCCACCTGCAGTGCAGGAGACCTGGGTTCGATTTGTGGGTTGGGAAGATCCCGTGGAGAAGGGAACGGCTACCCACTCCAGTATTCTGGCCTGGAATATTCCATGGACAGAAGAGCCTGTCAGACTACAGTCCATGGGGTCGCAAAGAGTAGGACAAATGTGATAGGTAGATTATATTGGGCTGTTCTCTAGATTTCTAAACGAAGAATATTACCTTGAAGAACTATAAACTTAGGAATAGGGTTTGTAGAGTATACAAGACATACAGATGAGAATAGTATGACCATGGCTTTAGATAAATTTGGGAGAAATAACAGCTAGATATGGAATAGTGGCAGTGATAGGAAATGGCCAAAGAACAAATCTTATAACAGAAGTTATACAAAATTTGGAAAACGAAAATGTGGGATTTCAATTTGCCATAAATTCCCCAAACTACAGGGGCAATCAAAAACTTTAATGAATGGATTATTAAAAACACAGAAGGAATTTAGCAGCACCAGATATAAATGGCAATAAGAGAAAAAGTACTAATAAAAACATAATTAAAGACTTATTATATGTATCTTCCTCAATAGAGATGTTCAAGAAAGATAGATAGACTGCCTATGCTCACTTTGTTCTCATATCCCATAAGGAGCGGTAACAACCATGAGAAGTATAAAGGGGACTATAAGTAGCAGAGCCATCCAAAAAGGAGGAACAATAGCTAGCAGCACCCTTTCATCCTTATCCTATAGCCAGAACCTGTATGATGGATAAAAACTCAAGGATACTAACTTTATATTTCTCTTTTCTATTATTAGATCTGCTTTGCTGTTTTCTCTTGGCTGTGACAATCTATCTGATGGTCATTATAATAGCAGTTCACTATTGATACAGACAAGAGTACCATACATAAATTTTGCGGGAGGTTCACCAACTTTATCAGAAAGTACTGTAGGACCACTGGCCTCATTCTGTACTTGATCATCATTGTAATCATATCAACAGCCTCATTTCTCAACCAAACCAACCACCTCCAGCCTCACAGGATCCATTGTCACCAAGAACTCATTTACTATAGCTTCTAGTAATATTTTATTTTCTGAAGAAAGCATAGAGGCATGGCGTCTGCATCAGCCCCTGTACTTATTGGTGGACTTATTGACAGTGTAGCCCAGTTAATACAAATAGCTGAAGAGCTTTTACAGTTGATCATACAAGAACCAGTTCCTTGTATGGAGCAAAATGATGGAGCAGAAGAACCAGAAGTAGATGCTTTTCTTTCTGAGGAAGCTTCACTACCAGACCTTGCTGATCTCCCAGACTTAGAATCAATACTGACACCAAGAGAAGATGAAGACCTACTCTTTGATGTAGATCAAGCTATGTTAGATATAGGTGAATTATATGAACAATAACTCAATAATGTTAGCGAGTTAAGAAATGGCTAAGACCTCATGTACCCCCACCAACATGTGAGAACTGTTCATTTCTGTTTTAAATATATTCAGAGTTTTCTGAATGTTAGCAATAAAAGTTTTTCTAGTTCTGCAGTTTCATTACTAATTTTTATAGAACAAATTAATTAAATATTTTATTTACTTCTGGAAGAGTGTGGTCTCTTTTCTTCTTTGTATTTGTGTAAAAAGCTCTAACTTTAGCATGTGGCTCTGTCTTTACCTGTACTTGTTCTCTTGCTTGGGTTCCTGATAATAGGAGCAAACAACAGCAAAGTAAAGAAACCCCTTATCTAACAATAGAGTGAAGACCTGATGAACTCTCTCACATCTTGGGACCCAGTTTCTACAATAAATGGAAACTAAAAGGGGAATATTCCCCAAGGTGGCATTATAGTGAATATATTCACACTAACAAGACAATGAGTGAGTAAAAGTCGCTAAGTTGTGTCTGACTCTTTGCGACCCCAGTCCATGGAATTCTCCAGGTCAGAATACTGGAGTGGGTAGCTGTTCCCTTCTTTAGGGGATCTTCCCAACTCAGGGATTGAACCCAGGTCATCTGCATTGCAGGTGGATTCTTTACCAGCTGAGCCACAAGGGACACCCAAGAATACTGGAGTGGGTAGTCTATCCCTTCTCCAGTGGATCTTCCCGACCCAGGGATTAAGCTAGGGTCTCCTGCATTGCAGGAGGATTCTTTACCAACTGAGCTATCAGGGAAGCTCAGTATTGTGGCACTTCTACTTGAAAAAATATAACTACTAGGCCATTCAGACAGAATGTGTTAGCTAAAGGAAGCTAGACTGGCCTGGGAGAAAAAAAGTCTGAGAAAACAGCTATCTAACAGAGAATAAAACTTCAGAAAGGTTTACAGATAACTCTCGCCAGGAAGACACCTTTGAAAAAGCTGAGGCCAAGAAGTTCCAATGCAGTACTGACTGTTCCCTCAAATGCTGACCCATATCACAACTACTCTGCAACATTGTTCCTCAAATGGAAATGTCAAGTTACACCAAATAACAAGAGAGAAGTACTAGTACTAGGAGGGCTGGATAAAGGTCTAACGAGGAGTGTTCACCTATGGAAAAATCAAATGCTTATGGCATAGGCTTAGAGATGATGGTCCATAAGTAGAAGCGGATAAAGTATACTTTCTTGGATATAACTGCATTTATAACAAATAGCTGATAGGCTTATTATAAGGGAAACTGCTACAACTTTGACATGGAAATCTTTACTGAGAAATGGGAGCAATAAGAAACTGAAACAAAATGTACACTTCAGTTCAGTTCAGTTGTTCAGTCATGTTCAACTCTTTGCGACCCCATGAATCGCAGCATGCCAGGCCTCCCTGTCCACCACCAACTCCCAGAATTCACTCAAACTCATATCCATCGAGTCGGTGATGCCATCCAGCCATCTCATCCTCTGTCGTCCCTTTCTCCTCCTGCCCCCAATCCTTCCCAGCATCAGAGTCTTTTCCAAGAAGTCAACTCTTCGCATGAGGTGGCCAAAGTACTGGAGTTTCAGCTTTAGCATCATTCCTTCCAAAGAACACCCAGGACTGATCTCCTTTAGAATGGACTTGTTGGGTCTCCTTGCAGTCCAAGGGACTCTCAAGTCTTCTCCAACACCACAGTTCAAAAGCATCAATTCTTTGGTGCTCAGCCTTCTTCACAGTCCAAATCTCACATCCATACAGGACCACTGGATAAACCATAGCCTTGACTAGACAGACCTTTGTTGGCAAAGTAATGTCTCTGCTTTTGAATATGCTATCTAGGTTGGTCATAACTTTCCTTCCAAGGAGTAAGCATCCTTTAATTTCATGGCTGCAATCACCATCTGCAGTGATTTTGGAGCCCACAGAAATAAAATCTGACACTGTTTCCACTGTTTCCCCATCTATTTCCCATGAAGTGATGGGACCAGATGCCATGATCTTCGTTTTCTGAATGTTGAGCTTTAAGCCAACTTTTTCGCTCTCCTCTTTCACTTTCATCAAGAGGCTTTTTAGTTCCTCTTCACTTTCTGCCATAAGGGTGGTGTCATCTGCATATCTGAGGTTATTGATATTTCTCCCAGCAATCTTGATTCCAGCTTGTACTTATACAATATAGTGATTCCCAATTTTTAAAAGTTATGCTCCATTTAGGGTATCCTAGGTAGTGCCATGGTAAAGAATCTGCCTGCCAGTGCAAGAGACCTGGGTTTGATCCCTGGGTCAGGAAGATCCCCTAGAGTAAGAAATGGCAACCTGCTCCAGCATTCTTGCCTGGGAAATTCCATGGACAAAGGAGCCTGGAGGTCTATAGTCCATGGGGTCGCAAAGAGTTGGACATGACTGAGTGAACACACACACATACACCATCTTGTAGTTACTATAAAATATTGGCTATATTTCTCGTGTTGTACAATATATGCTTGTAGCTTATCTTATACCTAATAGTTTGTACATCTTACTCCTCTGCCCCTATCTTGCCCCTCCCTTCCCCTGTCTCCCCACTGGTAACCATTCTATATTTGTGAGCTTACTTATGTTTTTTTTAATGTCCACAAGCTTGTTGTATTTTTTTAGAGACTATTTTGAAAATCAGAACTAGGGAGCTAATGAAATATAACAATATGAGAAAGTTTCACAGTACACTGCTATGTGGAAAGATTGATAGAGTAAATGAGGATCCAGGAGACTTAGAGGGGTGATAAAAGACACAAAGAGGAGAAATAAAAGTTATATTACAAGCAACTACTGTGGATAATTACAAACCATATCAGACAGCAGATTGAGGGGCTTTTCTGTTGCAATAACTGGACAAACTGAGCCTTACGTGCCCGGGGTAAGTGACTCTATACACTGTGTCCAACATGGTAAATAATAGATGCAATGCAATGGAACTCTGCCACATTAACCTAAATAGAACAGTGGGAAAGCAAGAAGTAACCATTTATCCCCACCATTCCAATAAGAGCAGTTTTATAAGGAAATACTAGTGATTAGAGTTAAATAAGAAAATCTATATATGTAGCAGCCAAGAAGAAGAATAACAGAGGAATTGAATAGAAGTTAAAAGATAGAATCTATGCTTTAATTAAAGACTTAGAAACAGTCAGGGAAGATATTTTGGACCTTAGGAAATTGGGCTATAATTTCATGTCACAGTAAATCTCAAGGCATGAATACTTGCACAAGATCAGGAAACATATCCAAGGAGAGACCATCAGTCTGCTATGAATTTTATTTGTTGAGCAATTTAACTATAAATGAAAAGATCTGGTGCTCCTCACATATGATTGATACTGAAGGGTAGCTATTTTTCCAAGTAGAACTTTGGAATATGAACTTTATGATGATTCCACAGCAGATTAGTGTGAGCCTGTTAAAATTGTTAGTTGTAATGAAAGAACACAATCAAGCATACTTACTCAGGAAAGTCATCAAAATATATCAAGTGAAATCTATGAGACTACTCCAGACATTGAAACAAGATAAAGCTTGAACCAGCCTATAAAAAAAATAGTCAAACATGGTCCTTAAGTGTCAAACAAGAAGCTGCTACAACCTTATAATATGTGGAACTGTCTAGCCTCCTGGCTACATGGGTCACCTGGAAAGATTATACCACAATGGCACCTCAAGATTAGATAAAAATGTTTGCTTTGATTGTGTGATTATATGTGTTAAGATGTGGGCTTCCCTGGTGGCTCAAGACAGTAAAGAATCAGCATGCAATATGAGAGACCTGAGTTGAATCCCTGTGTTGGGAAGATCCCTTGGAGGGAGGCAATGGCTACCCACTCCAGTATTCTAGTCTGGAGAATTCCATGAACAGAGGAACCTGGCAGGCTCCATGGGGTCACAAAGAGTTGGACACAACTGAGTGACTCACTTTGTTTTCAACCCTGCTCCAAGCAATGGATTGTTGTATTAAGTATGTTTGCTCTTATGGGGCGGAATTAGAATTAAAGTTAATAGTGATAAGAAATAAGAGTAAGAAATAAGAACATACTTAATAAGAAATACTAGGGAAGACATTTTCAGGAGAGAGAATTAAAGTAACAAGTTGTCAACAGTTATGCAGCTCCTTGGGCTTTCCAGCTGGTGCTAGTGGTAAAGAACCTGCATGGAAATGCAGGAGACATGAGAGATACAGGTTCAATCCCTAGGTCGGGAAGATTCCCTGAAGAAGGAAATCACGACCTGCTCCAGTAGTTTTGCCTGGAGAATCACATGGACAGAGGAGCCTGGTGGGGTACAGTTCATAGTGTTGCAGAGTCGGACACAACTGAAGCAGCTTAGCATGCATGCAGCTGTTTATGGTGGCTTTGTCAGATAGATAGTCCTCAACAAATCTATGAAATATAGTCCATTCTTGTTTGTGAAATGATAGTTATAATAACTTTTCTGCCTACCTTCAATGATAATAAGGAACACATAAAATGATACATTTTTCAAAGCTTTTGGTTGATATATTTTTTCATTAATGTGTTCCTTTATTTTATTTCTTTCTTTCTTTTTTTTTTTTTAAATAAATCCTGTATGCAAGACAGCAAAAGAGACACAGATGTATAGAACAGTCTTTTGGACTCTGTGATTGATATATTTGACAATAGGAAAGAGAATATGAAATCAGGACTTTTTAGGAAGAGTTACAAAATGTCTATATGAAAATACCTAAAAGTCTATGTGACATGTAAAGATTATCCAGTAGTTTTACATTCATTTTCAAAGAGATTAGAGCTTTATCATTTCACTGCTGCTGCTGCTAAGTCGCTTCAGTCGTGTCCGAGTCTGTGTGACCCCATAGACAGCAGCCCACCAGGCTCCGCCATCCCTGGGATTCTCCAGGCAAGAGTACTGGAGTGGGTTGCCATTTCCTTCTCCGATGCATGAAAGTGAAAAGTGAAAGTGAAGTCGCTCAGTCATGCCTGACTCTTAGCGACCCCATGGACTACACCCTACCAGGCTCCTCCATCCACGGGATTTTCCAGGCAAGAGTACTGGAGTGGGGTGCCATCGCCTTCTCCATCTCATTTCACTGGATGTCAGTAAATACACTGTTATAATTGGAATAAGTTTTTGTTTCATTATTTTGAGCTTTTTCTTCCCCAAATTAAATTCTTCTTGGGAGTCTACTCAGTGCTGCTAGGAATAGTAATGAGGTGGGGGGAGGGGGGGTGGAAACAACAATGAAAAAGCAGCCTTTCAATAAATAGTGAATTATATTCCATTTAAGGCTAAGATTTTGTTCCCAAGGGAGTTATGTAACTCTGTGCATTATTAACCCACTACTATCCAACTAGATTCCTTTTTTCACATCAAAGCTGACTATTGTATTCTTGTATGGACAATCATATCTTAATACACTAGAGATATTTAGCCATTTTCTCTAGGGTATACTTCTTATTTTCTCAAGGCTCCTATCCCTCCAGGTGCCCTGGAGGAGGGCATGGCAACCCACTCCAGTATTCTTGCCTGGAGAATCGTCATGGACAGAGGAGCCTGGCAGGCTATAGTGCATAGGGTCACAAAGAGTCGGACATGATTGAGTGACTAAGCACAGCAAAGCACATCCCTTCAGATCACATTTAAAACTTGTTTTTCTCCTAACAGTATAACCCTTAGCTCACAAGCCAACCAACCAACCAACAAAATTGTCCAAAAAGAAAAAAAATAACCTCTAGTTCCTGACATTAGTGAAGTCGTTCAGTCGTGTCCTACTCTTTGCGATCCCATGGAGTGTAGCCTACCAGGCTCCTCCGTCCATGGGATTTTCCAGGCAAGAGTACTGGAGTGGGGTGCCATTTCCTGACATTACTTGGGAGTTATTTGTATTGACAGATACAACTGTCAGTTTCAAGGGTCAAATCTCTTCAGGGTAATAGTCTTTGAAGGTGATCTCCATTTATACCCCGAAGAATGAAACTGCATTTTAGCAAGGTAAGGAAACCCATTGAACTCTTTACCCCTTGTCACAGTTCCATCTTAACGACCCTAGTAAAATGCTGAAAGCATCTCCAGCGGTATTGTTTAGTTGAACACAAGTATTCACATAAAGTAGACCAGGCAGTCACAGGAAAAACAACTTCAGTGTTTCAGATTCCTTTAATCAAAGATGCTATTAACAAAATGTGTTGTTTAAAACACATGAATATCTCTAGATGATAAATTCTGGTAATACTAATCATTTTTAAATAGTTTTATTCTTAGTTAAACTTGGGGAAACTGGTCTTTCTTGAAACCATTATCTTCAATTTTTACTGTTGGCAACTCCTAACTTCCAGTTTTGGAAAATCAGTTGTATTGCAGCTCATTTTATAGAGGAAAAATTGTTTGGTTGGTTTTTTTTAATAAAGCTTTTTGGCTCCAGGTTTAAGAGATATAGAAACATATTTTCTGTTTGAAACTTTTGATGTGAGCAAGCTTATCTTTGGGTGCTTTTTTCTGGTGCATGAGTCTCTGACACTACTCCCTTATAATACCTCCACGTGTTGAGAAAATTTCCATTAATACTGGGAATTTCTGCCCTCTTGGAATCACAGCATGCTTTGAAAGAAGACTGAACAATGTGTCAGCAGTCATGACACTATAAAGTGGAGAAGTGGTAGATCTGCTTTTTCCTACTCTTGAGTATAGAGACTGAGAAGTGACCTACCTGTTCTTAAACATAGACTCCCCATGGTCCAACTGGAATCAAGCATGGAATCAAGTATGGAAAAGAAGACAAAATTTCTCTTTTAGCTCAGTTGTCCCATTCCCATCTAGAGGTTGTTTCTCCTTTGAACAGTTCTGGTCCTGGGAGATAATTCTTGTCTAGCCTTCTTCAGAGCCTCAAGGTCATCTGGAAAAACTGGCCTTTAAGAAAATGTCAATTTGTTTGGGGGCTTGTAACATATAACTCTCAAATTGAATGTGTCCCATCAGACCCTGGAGGGTGACTCACTTAAGATATGAATATACTTTTCTTCTTGATGAGTAAGCATATATAAACTATATGCCTCCAAGGAATTTGAGGAATTTTATACAATCTAGAAAAGATGAATTCATTTGCTATAGATATAATAGAAGGGTAAAGTTTACATTCGTTTATTTGTGTCTATTGCATTCTGCATAAGGAGAATTTGTATGATGAAAATTGGTGATCAAGTGTATTGTATAATGTGATAAATTATCAAGATCATGACCTTTTTTATGCTTGTGGCCTTAAGCAGTGTATGTTTCACTTTTGTAATGACTGCTGCTGCTGCTGCTGCTGCTAAGTTGCTTCAGTCGTTTCCGACTCTGTGTGACTCCATAGATGGCAGCCCACCAGGCTCTGCCATCCCTGGGATTCTCCAGGCAAGAACACTGGAGTAGGTTGCCATTTCTTTCTCCAATGCATGAAAGTGAAAAGTGAAAGTGAAGTCGCTCAGTAAGTGTCTGACTCTTCGTGACCCCATGGACTGCAGCGTACCAGGCTCCTCTGTCCATGGGATTTCCCAGGCAAGAGTACTGGAGTGGGTTGCCATTGCCTTCATCTTCCTTAGATCAAAAACTTTTAAGAATGAAGTGCTCATTGACACCTGAATTATTAGTAGGTTACCAAACACACTAAACTTGAAATTATAAAAACACCCCCAAAATAAAGTCATTGCTGATTTGTTCAAGGTGAGAGTATACAGTCTTAAACTAGACATTGGATTTGAATAGAAAACAATTAGACACTATACCCACTTGAGGCTCAATGGAACTGCAGATTAAGAAAGAAAAAAGAATATTTCACAGATTGGGAAGGATTATAGAGTTGTTTAGTGGAAATCATAACTCAGAAGAGGTTTCTAGATTTTGATGAGTATAAATCATGTTTTACATTCTGGAAGCAGTGTCTTTAGAGTGCAAACCTTAAGATAGTGTCTTTAGAGTGCAAACCTTAAGATATACCTGAATTCTCAAGCTTACCCTGCTTTTGTAACTTAGTTTGAAAAGAAACTAAAGTAAAACTTATCTATGACCATTGTTAAGATAATTTACCTTTGAAAATGTGGAGCTAAATATATAAATTCTAATTTCTGAAGTCTCTGGCTGTGGGACTAAATTTTGGGCCATATTTGAGTTTATATGACTATGAGGGTATATTTTTCATGATATCATTGACATTGATGTTGAGAATCACTCACTATCCTTGCTTTATTTGCCACAAACCTGGAATTGGGGTTTGATGTGCTCTGACTGATATAGTTCAGTCTATCAAATCTCAAAGTTCTCACTGATTTGATTCACAATGATGAGTGAGTATCACCAGACTTAAAATTGTTTATCTTTGCAAAAATACAGTGCTTTTTGGATTACCTTTGTATTACTGCTGAATATCCTTAATTTTAATAGCTAAAAGATGCTACTTTGCCAGTGTTATGGATGAAAACTAATGTGGTCTGCAAAATATGAAACTCTGTATGGGCTCACTATTGAAAGAAAAAGTAGACACCCCTAAACTTGTCCATCTTCAAAAAATGACTTGTAATGGTCATGACTGCACAACAACCTGAATGTACTTAATGTCAGTGAACTGTAAAGTTAAAAATTGGTTAAAGAGGTTAAATTTCATGTTATGAATATTTTAGCACAAGAAAACAAATGATACTTTCTACTTTAATGTACATAGCAAAGAGACCCTGAAACCAATTTTGGGGTCTCTGATGCTTAACTGAGAGAGCAAAAAGAAATGTAACATTTTGCCATATTCAGGTTGGTATAAGGATAGTTGAGAAATATATCATATGAATTTATAGAAACATGGAGGTATTCTATAATAATTTAATAGTAATAAGATAAATTATGAAATAAGGGATATAGGGGGCAAAGTTTCAGAAAAGAAAAAGGGCTAAAATATGAGGGAAAAAATGATGAGAAGGTTAATAGGGACTGGAGGACAGTGAATGTAGAACCCAAGGGTGATTCCATGGGCATATGCTAAGAAGATCCCCAGGAGAGTGAGGAAGTCATCACAATGGTTTCCAAATGGAGCAGTAACTAAAATTGGCAAATGAAGATAATTATATGAGCAGAATGGATCAAGTGATAAAATAGTTGGGAGATGATCTACCAATACAAAATTGATGAAATATTGTAATGAAACTGAAAATGCTTTGTCAATTTTCAGGCATGTGAGGGCCTAAAATTATGAAGTTTATCTGCTATCTAGTGAGGTAAGGAGTGAAAACTTTAGGTACATTCTGTAATATCTGGTTTTAACACTTCTATTCCCACTATCTGTCCATTTTGCCATCTGGAAGCAATTCATACTCTAAAAGTACTTGTGGTTTTTCTTCTTAAAGTATTACAGCAATTTATGTAAAGTGAAAACTATACTGAAACTGTAAGGTACATCATTAATGGAAATACATATATAAAAGTGAAGAAAAGTCAATTCGACCTTACAGCAGACAACTGCTATTACATATCAATAGTAGGGCAATGAGAGGGAGCAGTAAGGGAGAGGATGACCATTACTATATCTATTACCTACAATTTTAGTACATAGAATCAGATCATATACATGGGTACACAGTGTGTAACAATGAAAATTAATAATAATATTTATTGAATGCATAATATATACTGAATTTTGTACTATACATGAGTACATTACCTGTCTTATTTTACTTAAACTTTGAATTTTCTAGGGAGGTAAGTAATCTATTATCCTATTTTTCAGAAGAGAAAAGTGAGGTTGAGTCACTGCAGGCTTAATGAAATAACTTTAAGCAAGTAGTTGCAAAAACAGGATAAGGAGACTCAGGGGTGGGTCTATCCATTTAATGTCCCACCCAGTGAAGCCCTTTAAATCTCCCATGTTGCTCTTTTGTCATATCTTGTCCCCTTCAAGATCACCCCGGTACTCATGTCTGTCTCATTTCAGAGGGAGAGTATCTTTTTTTCTTATCTGAGAGAAAGGGACCAAGTGAGCACACATGTAATTTGCCTCAGAGCCTGGACCCATGAAGGGATGGCTCTACTGACTGCCCTTCAGATAAGCACTTCTTGGTTCAACCCAGTTGAATCTGACTCCAGGAACCATTGGAAAAGAGAGAGAACTGGACATTTAAGTAGATTTATTTTCATAATAGCCCTGTGAAATGGAGGAACAATTGTCCTGCAATTTGAAAGAGTTTCTTCAGGTCATAGAGCTGAAGGCTACTCCATCCTCAGCTGCTCTGGTTACGAAGTCCCTGCTCTTTCTACCATGCTTCCTCCTTAAAGAGCTAAATGAAGCCTGCTAGAAATCTTCCCCAAATTGTTTGATAAGACGGCAAAGAGCTGCATTGACTTGATTGTGAATGTGGCCAAGCTGGAAAGCAAACCCTCTCCTGATGTGATCTGCTTGACCTGACCTGTCTCAAAGAGGTCAACCCTAACAGTTTGGAAGTCACACCATCAAAGATGGTACTCAGCCTTTTGTATAACCACACACCCTGAGTGTGACTCCATCTTTCAAATGTGGATCTCAGTTTTCTTGCCAAAGGGCTGCCAAGGACTTAGTTCTGTTAACAACTACCAGCGTGCAGACAGTGAGCCCTCTGTGATGACTGTTGCCCTGGTCCCAGTATATAGGGTAGGGTGCTTTCTGTGTGTTCTCAGAAGGTCTTCCTCAGAGCCCTTATGTTAGTTTGTAATTATATATTCACCAACATGATCATTTATGTACTGTCTACTGCTAGCTTGTAAGTTCCATGAAGGTAGGGTTGTGCTTGTTTTATGTATCCTGAACCCCTAAAATAGTGCTGAATAAGCTTTTGTTGAATAAATGAATGCTTTTCCATCATAGAATCAGATTTTCCCCTAATTATCTGGCCATAAAGAAAATACTCAGAGGTTGTATGTGCCTTGGATAAATATGGACCTTATTGTTTTTAAAGCCTGTCTATTTTTGGTGGAGAGTGAAGCTATAGGACAATGCTTATTCTTGCTCTGCCACTCTGAACTCTGGAGGACTTAAGCTTCTCCAAAAGCAGAGAAAAGCTCAGCTTACCTCTTTCTGGTGGTATTTGATGGCCACCTTCAGCTTGGCTAGGTCATGGTACTTTTGAGGGTCAAGCTCTTCACTGTGGTCATCTCGATGGTTGAGGATGATCTCCAGTTCCCGGGAGCTCCGAGCCTGGTCCAGCAGGTCTTTGGCAAAGAGCTTGCACTGCTGGGAGAGCTCCTCGTACTCAGCCTTGAACTCATTTTCCACCTTGCTAAGCTCCTTGAGCTCCCAGCCCAGGCGGAAGGCAGTTAGGATGGGGTCCTCACTTGATAAGGCGATGAGT
This sequence comes from Oryx dammah, assembly GCF_014754425.2. Taxonomy (NCBI): domain Eukaryota; kingdom Metazoa; phylum Chordata; class Mammalia; order Artiodactyla; family Bovidae; genus Oryx; species Oryx dammah. The sequence continues at coordinate 17,745,352 of NW_024070207.1, forward strand.
GAGGGACTTGCCAGGGCTTTATAGATGTTCAGTCGGGAGCGAGAGTGGCGCAGGCTGTCTACCTCTGAACTGGACACACACTCCACGCAGTTGCAGCGGATCTGGTGGGGCCGGGGAATAGTGACCCGTTTTTGGACGAGCAGTTTGATGATCTCATAGTTGTTGGTGTGGGCAGCCAGCATGATGGGAGTAATGTCCGGTGTGAACTCAGAGAACTGAGTGTCCATCATAAGAGTGGGGACCTAGGTACATGAAAATGAAACAAACAAACAAACATAAAAGTTTAAGATTAAGGCTTGGAGCATAGAGCCCATCAAATGTTAATGATTCAGGAACTGGGGTCACCAGTTTTTCAGACAGTTCTTCTTATAATAGCTAGTTGTAAAATCCTTACCTGGTGGCTCAGATGGCAAAGAATCTGCCTGTAATGCAGGAGACCTGGGTTCGATCCCTGGGCTAGGAAGATCCCCTGGGGAAGGGAATGGCAACCTACTCCAGTATTCTTGTCTATAGAATTCTACAGACAGATGAGCTTGGTGGGCTACAGTCCATAGCATCACAAAGAGTTGGACACAACCGAGTGACTAACACACACACACATGCCAGGCATACTTTGCATATATTTGCTCATTTAATCCCCACAACAACCTTATGAGGTAAAAATTCTCCCCAAATGAAGAATTTGAGACACACAGAGTTTAAAGAACATACCTAAGGTTATTCAGCTTTACATGCAGAGCCAGGATTCAACCTCAGACAATATGACCCTAGAGCTTGGCTCTTAAAATATGCCAGTTCTGTCTGAGGCACAATGAGAGATGTAGGGCTTCCCAAGTGGCACTAGTGGTAAAGAAGCCACCTGCCAGTGCAGGAGATGTAAGAGACGTGGGTTCGATTCCTGGGCTGGGAGGATCCCCTGGAGGAGGGCATGGCAACCCACTCCAATATTCTTGCCAGGAGAATCTCATGGACAGAGGAGCCTGGTGGGCTACAGTCCATGGAGTCACAAAGAGTAGGACACGACTGATGTGATTTAGCATACACATGCAAGCACAGAGAAGTGAAGGACATTTTTCTTGGAACTTGGTTAGGTAGATCAGACTTACATAAATTGGTAAGTAGGAGTATGTGTTCATTCCAAATGAGCAGTAGAGACTGCAGAAATATTTGTTTGAAAGGTTAAAGACAACCAGTGATCTTAAAGACTATGTCACTAAATCAAGCCCTGGAGGCTGAAGAGAAGACATTCCCAAATTGTGACCCTGACTTTGTAACTTGAGTGGATCAAAGACCAAGGTCAGACAGTATTCCTCCAGCTTCCTGTAGATCCCAGCAAAATAGAGAGAATCTCTTATTATCAGGAAGAATTACTCTGTAAATGAGGACCTCTAGGCTTGAGGGATGGGATGAAAATGAAAGCCGCTCAGTTGTGTCTGATTCTTTGCTACCCCATGGACTGTAGCCCTCCAGTCTCCTCTGTCCATGGAATTTTTCAGGCAAGGATACTGGAGTGGGTTGCCATTCCCTTCTCCAGGGGATCTTCCCAACCCAGGGATTGAACCTGGGCCTTCTGCATTGCAGGCAGATTCTTTACCATCTGAAGGATGAGTCACCAATAGCAAAAAGACATCTGATAAAATTGGTATGTCCATGATGTGATGCTTGGTGTAAATAGCAGCTATAGATGAAAGGTATGGGGTTCTTTGGGTATTAATGATCATATACTTCTGGGTGAGTGTACAGATCCAAATCAATGAATTAAAAAAAAATCTTTCAACTTGAAAATGTGCCTTTTGGGATATGCTACACCCAACAGAAGAGTCTCAGTCTTGTAGAATCTGGATCTAGACCATGAGGAGGACTGGAATAGTCTGAGAACATTTCATGGAGGGGTGGAAGGTCTGAGGATGCAAAGCATGGGTAAAATTCCAGGAGATTGTAAAATATTGATCTGAATACATTTTTTTTAAAGCAAAGCTCCAAATACTCAGTTTAACTGTGGAGAACAAAAGAATGGAGATTCTCATAGAATAGACAAATACTATTTTAATTGCTAGTTTCTTTTGACTCTTAAAAAAATAATTTTGGAAACCCATGGTTGCTGGCAAACTGACAAAAGGGTGAGTTGTAATTTTCATCATCTTTGCCTCCTTCCCACCTTGGATGAGGCTTTCCCAAACAGGGCAGTGGCCAGAAACCTGGGAGTGGGAGAAAAGTGGTGGAAAAGTTTGCCAGGAATCTGTTTCCTTCATGGGGTGGTTGCATCAGCCTTTGAATAGTCGAGAATTGGCTGCACATTGGCCATCAATTGCTTGGATGAAACAGCAAGTAAACATTGTTAAACATTTAGAGGGAGCAGCTACCAACAAGATAGCAGGAAGTGAGCAACTGGCTCATAAAGTAAATTGGACACAGGAAAGAATAATCTCAGAAATTAACATAAGCCTGCAGGCTAAGGAAGAAGTAGGTCTGAGTGGGCCTAGTAATGAACATAAACACAACAACCGGCATAAAGCCTAGAATTGGGCAAGATGACAAGTGAGTCGTGCATCATAGACTGCCTGGGAAGAAAGGAGCTCAGACCCAGAATCTGTCCCTCCTTGGTGCACAGGGGGCATTTCTTAATCTCTGTCATGATCTCAAGGCTGGAGATGGGGGGTGGAGGGAAGATGGCTGGCTGCACAGGATTCCCTGGGTTAGACTGGAGGTATGAGGTATTCCTTCTCATGATGTTCTTCCCATCCACTCCCTCTACCCACTTCCTTGCATTTTCTTTTCTTTCTCTTTTTCCTTCTCCTCTATGTCAACGCTGACAGACGTGTCCAAGACACAGAATGGTACTTGTGAATAATGCTTAGCCCCATTTGTGTCATGGAGCTGAAAGGTTGCTTTCTATGCCTGGAGTATGACATGCTTTCCAGAGCCATCTGAATCCACTGTCTTTGACTGGGTGCTCAACAAGGAGCCTCTGATTATCCATTTGTCTTTCTGGGTACAAAACACCAGAGTAAATTTTTTCAAAAGAAACTGGTCTGCAGTGGCCAACCATGTCCTCCTACCAAGATTGCCTTTTCTCCTCCAGTCAGCCTTATCATTCACAGATTGCCACACCCACCTCATTCCTTGCTTTCTGCATGTATATCCTTGGGGGTTCCCCTGTGTGGATCCCCACTTCTCTGCCAGTGAAGGGCCATTGTAAGCCCTGACTTCTTCCATAGATCTTCCCCTTAACTTGATCGCATCCCTCATTGACCACCCAGATGTTGTGGGCACTAGGTTACATCCAAGATACCACTCTTCTGAGGCAGGCTTATATTTGTCTCTCTTTCATATATGTATTTTTTGCTTCCTCAATAAGGTTGTGAGGTCTCCAAAGGCAAAGCTGTCTTAGTCTGCTCATGTTTTCCCCATAGCATCTAGAACAGTATTAGACATACAGCCGGCACTCAGCTAAAAGGAAACTCAGTGTCCTAGTCTCAAATTAAGAAGCTGACTTTTGTTTACAAGCCTGGCTTCCACAATTGGAATCAATGTGAGCTAGTGTCCTTGGGTCTTTTCTATGTTCAGCTAAGAAGGAAGACATTTTAAGACTCTAAGGAAGGTTAGTAGACAGGCTCTATATGGATGAGTCTATGACTTTCTATATGAATACCCTGAGGTTACAAACACCTAGGACAATCCCTGCTTGTCATTTTCACAATGCTATTACTCTAAGATGGAGCCTCTGATCCAAAGACTAAAGATTTCTACTCCTCTTGCCCCCTCTGCATCTTCTCATTCTGCTACTCATCCCTCTCTAAACTGTGCAGGGACCATGGATTATCACCAGGACAACCATGCAAAGAGAAGAGTCTATAATTAGGATCAGAAGTTTCTGATAATAATCAGGACTTTGTAATATGGTCTGCAACAAGGGCCAAAGAGATAACAGGTAACAGAATTAAGAGCTAAGTGAGGGTGCAGATGCATAATTTGCGTGAGTGAATGGTAGAAACGGGGGAGCTGTGGAGCACGTGCCCTCTCAAAGGAGGCATCTGCTGCTCCGTTCCTTGCTCCCATATGCATGAATGAAGGGCTGCTGTTGTAATTTTTCAAGAGAAGTCAGAAATGTGGATCTGGAGGTAGCTTTTCCTACAGTCTTCAATGTTGGCTCAAAAAAGTTAAAGATAGTGTGCAGGCCAAACAAAATACATGTATGAGGCAATTTAGGCCCGAGTGAGCCAGTGTGTGACCTTTAAGCTAGCAGAGAAGTTGTGAGACTAAGAAAGGATGGGAGAGAATGCTAGACATTTAGGCCAGGGCCAGATAATAAAAGGCCTCATATGCTATGAGAAGGAACTTAAGGTGATCTGTTGACCATAGGGAGCCATTGAAGAGTTTTAATCAGGAAAGTAGCATGGTTGAAAAAGTGTTTTACAAAGATCAGTTTGGCTAAAGTGTGGGGAATTGGCAGAGGTGTATGTGCTGATAAATGTTTAACAAGTAGCTTTCCACTTAAAAAAAATCTGGATTTATAGTGTTTGCCAATTTTTGTGGTGTAAATACTCCCACTGTGGCCAATTTCAAGCTACAAATATGACATCCTGGAAGATAGAGTTGGGAAGAGATGCACACAACCAATTCTTACCAGCTGGTATAAGCCAGCTCCAGCAAATCATTGCAAGTTTCAGAAAGATAAGACTAGTTAAAAGACATCCACAGGCCAGGTGAAAAGATGGCAAGATCTTAAACTAGACAGTGATTCCAGAGATAGAAGGGATTTTAAGACATTCATTGGATGCGTCAGGTAATACTGCAGGGAGCAGAAATCAAGGGTGTCAGGTTCAGCATTGCATGCCTGATTGAATGGTGGTGACACCATTGGAGATAGTGAATGCAGGAGGAAAAACAGGTTTAAGGTTTAAAGAAAGTTTAATTTTAGACATGTTGCGTATGAAATACCTATTGGGAGAGTTGCAGGGAATTGTATAACTCTAGCATGAATGTTGAAGGAAAAAGGTCAGGGCTGAAAATGTAGATATGACAGTTTTCAGCCTATAATAGTAGTTGAAACCAAGAGTGTAGGGGTTAACCTCTGCCCACCTTGGCTCATTTACACCTGGACCCATTGGTCTTCCCCAAGTTTCAGCCCTGCCCCAGTTTCCAGAGCAACTGAGGTCTAAGGTTGGAAGCTACCAAGTAACCAACCTCGGCCTCCTCCATTCCAATTGCCAATCTTTAAGGCTCTGCACTAGGGGACTTTCCCTTTTTGGATAGTTTCTGATTTCCAGCTTCTTCTCTACCTGTTTATAAAACAAGACTTCTCCCTAGATCCCTAGTCTTGAGTTTCTGTTTATATAATTGACCTAATAGCCCAGGTCTACTATATTTTCTGGATTATCTGTGTTGTTTTTGACTTATTTTACAACTCTGTAAATTTTAATGAAAATAATTTTTGCCTGGCAAAATGCAATTGACCTGTACATCTATTTGCAAATTTCTTTGCATCTGTTTATAAATTTCTTTCAGCATCCCCAATGGCTTATGTCCAGGGTTAGCAAACTTTGCCAGTAAAAAACCAGATAGTAAATATGTTAGGGTCTGTGGACCTTACAACTCTGTCACTGTAGTAAGAGAGCAACCAAAGGCAATATGCAAATTAATGGGTGTGGCTGTACTCCATAAAATTAACTCACAAAAACAGCTGACAGGCTGGATTTATCTTGCAGGGCATAGTTTGGAGATTTCTGACTTCCTGGTTTCCTCACTAATTAATGAGTTAAATAAAATCTTAGACATGTGTTCACTTGTATTACCTTTAAATTTGTATGAGGATCATGATTTAACTTTATTTTTAAATTATACTTTAACAGCCATTTTGTGTTCAGATTGAGGTTAGGTGGTAAATTGAATTTTATTCTTATCAAGTTTTGCCTTCGCTTTGAACTCCAAAATTATACTGAATGATCTTGAGCTTCCCATTAAAAATCATGTTTTTTTTTTTTTTAACAAGGTGAAGAAGGGCAGGGGTGGGGGGAGAAAGAAGAAGGAAATTAGCACACCAATAAATTAGATTTGGTTCATATTATCTACAACTGTATTTCTAATGAAACCTGGTACATGAACTGACTGGATTGAATTTTTTAAATTTGTAATAATGTGGGCTTAGGGCATGGCCACTAAAGCAGTTACACTGCCTGCATCTCCCTGGGGCTTTACCTTCAGGCCCTAATGAGTTTGCTCCTGGATTTGCCCTAGGTCGTCTGGTTGAGAAGCTGGTGTTACAGTCTAGGACCCTTCTGGATTAATGAGCATGAGACAGAGTCACTCGGCTCAGAGCTCATCACACAAAACACTTGCAGTACAGTGCAGACTGAGAAAAAGCCAGCTTCTTTATATTTTCAGCTAAATTCCATTGCCAGAGGACACAACAGAGGAACAGCTGATGCTCTACTTTACCCACTCCCAGGAATGGCTAGGACTTTTGCAAGGTTATTGTTCTCAAGGGACCCAAATGATACATTCATTTCCATTAACCTCATCACTGGACACAATCTGCTAATTGGAATTTCTGATTCCTATTGTTACCAGCTTTAAGCAGGAGGCCTTGCTAGAGTTTATCATAGGCTTCTGAAATTAAACCCCCCATTTGTAATTAATGGGCAGACCCTTATCAGGAGCCACCTCATTCATACCCACAATGCTGTCTGGTCATAGGCTGAACCTCTCAAATTGGCACTTCCTCATACTGCTGGCCTGATAGCATCATGTTGGAAATGAATCTCCCATCTTGTGCCAGAATTTAGTGAAACTGCAATACCTCTCTTCCACCTGCTAGGTCTCCTTCTCCTCACCCTAACATGCCAGTTAAAAATCAATGTTCAGTCTTTTTCAGTCCAATGGACTGTTGAAAATGAATTTCATTCCCTGTATTACTCAGAAATGAAGAACACTAGCATCTAATCACGTCACATTACCAGCTGCCCACTCTGCTGTACCTACAAGGTCAGTTAGCTTAGTAGTGGTGATGCATGGACTATTTTGGAGCAGCCATTGGCATCAGATGGGAAACAATTTGTTTCCCAGACTGTGGTAAAAACAGGACCATTAGAATCGGAATTTGCTGGATCATCTCAGATGATTTCAAGGCCAAAGTGTATATAGATTGGAAGGCTAAAATGGACAAAACTTATTTGGGTACAATGTCACAGAATGCACCTGATGTTTTTTAAAAAGTCAATATTTATATGCAAAATTAAATAATGTATATAACAATGGCCAGCATTAGCCTGATTATTCTAAATGGCTAAATTTAGATAAATTCTAATGGCTATTGGTTACTCAGCACTTTCCATATACTAGGCACCATGCTGGAGTATCTCATTTAGTCCTCACCATGGCTCTATGCTGTGGGGTTCCCAGGTGGCACTAGTGGTAAAGAACCCGCCTGCCAATGCAGGAGACATGAGGCAGGTTCCATCCCTGTGTCAGGAAGATTCCATTGAGGAGGGCATGGCAACCTTCTCCAGTATTCTTGCCTGGAAAATCCTATGGATAGAAGAGCCTGGTCGGTTGCAATCCACAGGGTTGCACAGAGTCGGACTGGACTGAGTAACAACATGCACGCGTGGCTCTATGCTATAAGTGTAATAATTATCCTCATTTTACACCTGAGGAAACTCAGCCTTGGAGAAGCTAAGTACCTTGTCCAAGGTCACATATCTAGGAAGAAGGGTGACCAGAACTTGAACACAGGCAGTTTGGCTCCAAAGCCTGTATTGTTAACTATTATACTACTTGACCTCCAACCAGCAAAACACCAACTATTTATTACATTAATAAACAAATCTATAATCCTAACACTGCATATTCAGACACATAAAATTGCAGGTTTTATTGGATATTAATTAAACTTGTCAACTAATGTTCTACCTTGTGTACACGGTAGTTCACTTCAGTTGTGTCCAACTCTTTGTGACCCTGTGGACTGTAGCCCACCAGGCCCCTCTGTCCACGGGATTCTCCAGGCAGGAATATTGTGAGTTTCCATGCCCTCCTACAGGGGATCTTCCTGACCCAGGGATTGGACTCGAGTCTCGTATGTTTCCTGCATTGGCAGGCAGGTTCTTTACCACTAGCACCACCTGGGAAGCCCACTGTTCTACCTTAAACTCAGGTAAACATCATCAAGTACTGCTCAAGGTTTGTTGTTGTTCAGTCACTAAGTTGTGTCCTACTCTTTTGACCCCATGAACTACAGCACGCCAGAGTTCCCTGTCCTTCACTATCTCCTGGAGTTTGTTCAAACTAATGTCCATTGAGTCAGTGATGTTATCTAACCATCTTATCCTCTGTCACTCTCTTCTCCTCCTGCCCTCAACCTTTCCCAACATCAGGATCTTTTCCAATAAGTCGGCTCTTTGCATCAGGTGGCCAAAGTATTGGAGCTTCAGCTTCAGCATTTATACAGTTAAGATATGTAAGAAATTGTGAAAATGATGTAATGGTTTGAAAATCAAGTCAACCAGAGGATATAGAATATTATTTTTTTAATTGGGGTTTAGTTGCTTTACAATGTTGTCTTAATTTTTTCTCTACAGCAAAAGTGAATCCTCACATGAGGATATGGGTTATTATGGAGGTAGAAAAATGTCAGAATTAAACTTCTGGCCCTTGTGTCTGTAGGGCTACACAGAGGAATGGAGCCCCAATGTGCCAGTTTGAGTGTAGTTAGCTTTGCAGGTAGCCCCCTGGTGGAACTTGAAATATAAAACATTTTAAGAAAGCTATTGTTCTTGATTCTTTTTTTTTTAATAGGTCATCATGTAATTTTTAAATTAAATTTCTCTTATAGATGGCTTTACTGGAAAGAGGATGCTGCCAAGTTGGTTTGCAGTTTTCCATGTCATTGTTCATCACATGACAAGGGGGAGTTCAATAAAGATTTATGGAAAGGGCTAAGAACCCACATGCAGAAACCTTGGTGATCCAACCAGGGCACAGGACCATGTGAGGGCTAGGGTGACCAGACTGACATAAAATCTATTGTGGAATTCAATAAAAATGAAGTCTTATTATTGTATACTTTTTCTAGTGGGTAACAATCTTGCTAGGAGCACATTTTCCAGCAACACAAAATCAGAAGGAACAAAAAGAGGATCTTTCATTTAAAAAGAGGAGTTGAGAACCTCTGTTTTAAGTAGTTCATAGCCATAGTCCATTGAAAGTTCATATTTTTCCATTGAAAACTATGTTCATTGCCATAAATTGAAAATTGATAGGTATTACCATGAGTCTCAGTTTAGGTCTAGAAGAACTTGAGTGATAAAAATTAAGCTCAGTTGGTTCTCAGAGTGTTAAAGGAAAGTTAGAAAAGGGTAATTCTCACCGTTATTCTCATAAGCTGAGTGAGATAAGCCTGAATAAAGAAAATGACCTAAAGTCAGCTAGTAGTAGGTGAGAGACCTTTTATAAAGGTATAAAGAAAACCAGACCAGAAATCTAGAAGCAGAATTAAACAATGTCAAGTATTCCCTTTGCCTATCATGATTTTCATTTCATGCTCCATACACATGCCAAATGTTGTTTTGTTTTAAAGTTGCTCAGCTCATATGCAAGTATCAGACTGAAGGGTTATATGACTGCAGAATGAGGCTTGAGGGAGGAGATTGTGTCATATTCATAAAGCAGTTATTGAGCCCCACCTTCCTGCTTCTCTCAGTTATCCATACCCTCGGCAAGCCAAGTGGTTGGCACCAGCCTCCAGCAGTAGACTACTACTACTCAACAGCTATTTAAACTGTGAGCATAGTCCCTGAGGAGGGAGGAAGTTAATTTTTCTTTACACGAGTATCCTTGATCTTTTCAGCAAAGGAAACAGTATAATGTCATCAACTATCTTCCATTTTCCAAATCTCCAGATAGGGGTAAATAATCTATCAGTTCAGTTCAGTTCAGTCACTCAGTCGTGTCTGACTCTTTGTGACCCCATGTACTGCAGCACACCAGGCCTCCCTGTCCATCACCAACTCCTGGAACTTGCTCAAACTCATGTCCATTGAGTTGGTGATGCCATCCACCTATCTCATCCTCTGTCAACCCCTTCTCCTGCCTTCAGTCATCTATCTGCAGGGCTGAATTTTGCATGTCTGGTCCTACTGATTGCTGCTACATAGCAGCACTTGGTGAATAGTCAGACAAAGGGCAGTGAAAAGTAGGGGATCATTATGTAGGCTCTTTAAAGTTTTCCCAAGCTCAGAGTTAGGAGAAGGAAAATTGGTTTATGATCTGAATTTTCCAGTTTGGCTTTCTGGAATGACCAGATTGGATTTTCAGCTTTTCTCCTGAAGACAACACGTGAGAAAATGTACCTAAATTGCAGCACAGAGAAATTTTAGGAGCCCTGAAATATAAAATATAAGCTCTAGCCCAGTGACTGGCTCAGGCCCATGGGCCTCATAGCCCATATTTCTGTCTCTGAGGCTCAGGAAGTGTGGTTGGGGGAGAACATAAGTTCTTTCTATGCTATCGATTTCAAAAAAGCATGGCCCTAATATTTCTGGCTCTTCTAAATAGTCCTTATGGTTTTGGAAGCTGTATATACACCTAAATTTAATTCCTTTTGAGAATGCCTTTAGTTTTTACACTGTACTACCTTTTGGGGTAATGAGGTCAGCTACTTTATTACACTCTGTGGAAATCATAACCTATCATTCATCCTAAAACTTGGGCAGTTTCAAAGACTCTTCTTTCAGATATCCTAGCAATTGGTGAACTAGAGCTAGTTCTCCTTCTATGGAGCCTGCATTATCTTAGAGATTTCTCTTCTTTGCATTTTTTTCCAGGTTGAAAAGTTGTTGTCTTAAAAAATTTGATCCCCAATTTGGAAAGAAACTGTTTCCATCCAGGTGATTTAAATGGAGTAAACTGGGGGTAGTGTAAACATTGTACTGAATTCTTCAGGATGGTTAGAGACCCTCTGCATTTGGAGGCTTGTAAGGGGGTGGCAGAGGATGAGGTGGTTGGATGGCATCACCAACTCAATGAACATGAGTTTGAGCAAACTCTGGGAGATAGTGAAGGACAGGGAAGCCTGGCATTCTGTGTAGTCCATGGGGTCACAGAGAGTCAGACATGACTGAGTGACTGAACAACAAAGAGCAGTACAGATGCTTCCTTGTCTAAGATTGTTTAAGAATCCCTTCAAGGCAGAGTTTCTCAACTTTTGGGGCCAGATAATTCTTTATTGTGGGGTGCTAACCTGTGCACTGTAGCATCTTTAGCAGCACCTATCAGCTCTCCCTTTCCACAGTTTTCACAACCAAAAATATCTCCAGACATTGCCAAATGTCCCCTGGGGATATGAGGCTTATTTGGCAGTGGGTAGACTGGAGCAAGGAGAGACAGAAGTAGCTAGAGTTAGTTGTGCCTGTCTTAGGCTTGTCTTCTATCTGAGGATAGTGACACAATCCCATCAGTACACTGACCCACTAGGACAATGGTTCTCAACCTCGGGAAGAGAAGGAGTAGGAATGCCCTTCCTTTCCCCAGGAGAACGTATTGATATTGAATTTTTGGCGAAGTATTAATTTTGAGCAAGTCTAGAATTCTGTATTATGAGAGCTAATAACCATATTTGATTATTTCATTTGTATTTATTTATTAAAACTATTCATATATTCATTTGGCTGTGCTGAGTCTTGGTTGCAGCATGCAAGATCTTTTCATTGCTGCATGTGAACTCTTAATTGTGGCATGTGGGATCTAGTTCCTTGACCAGGGGTCAAACCCAAGGCCCCTGCATTGGGAGCATAGAATCTTAGCCACTGGATCACCAGGGAAGTCCCCATTTGGCTAGTTGTTTTAAACATTTACTTTATTTTTTAATTAATTTTATGATTAAAGTTAAATGATATTTCAAAATTCAGTTCCTTAGTCACTCTGTCTGTCTACATTTCATTGACTCCCTAGCCATATGATGGCTACCTTATTGGATGGTATAGATAGAAAACATTTCCATCATGGCAGAAAGTCCTGTTGTATAGTGCTTCTCTAAGAGGTTGATAATCACTGTACAAGAGAGCCCCACTGAAGTCTCTAGAGATGCTTTAGCAGTGGGCAATAGTTAACATTTGCCAAATACTTTAAAACATGGTAGGAACTTTGCTAAGCATTTGACATGTATTGTCTCTGGTTTTCTTTCCATCTCTTCTTAATCTCTTAAGCATCTGCTAGGTTTCTACCATTTTTATACTTTATTGTACCCATCTTTGGGCAGAATTCTCCCTTGATGTCTCCAATTTTCCCAAAGGGATCTCTAGTCTTCCCCCCTTTGTTGTTTTCTTCTATTATTAAACAGTGTTCATTGAAAGGCCTTCTTGTCTCTTCCAGATAGTCTCTGAAACTCTGCATTTAATTGGATGTATTTTTCCCTCTCTCCCTTGCTTTTCAATTCTCTTCGTTCTTCTGCTATTTGTAAAGCCTCCTCAGATAACCACTTTGACTTCTTGCTTTTCTTTTTCTTTGGGATGGTTTCATTTACTGCCTCCTGTACAGTATTACAGACCTCTGTCCATAGTTCTTCAAGCACACTGCTATCTAGATTTAGTCCCTTGAATCTATTTGTTACCTCTGTTGCAAATTCATACAGGATTTGATTTGTCATACCTGTCTGGCCTAGTGTTTTTCTTAGTTTTCTTTACTTTAAGCCTGATTTTTGCTATGAGAAGCTGATGATCTGAGCCACAAGCAGCTGCAGATATTGTTTTTGCTGACTGTATACAGCTTCTCCATCTTTGGCTACAAAGAATGTAATCAATTTGATTTTGGCAAGAGTTAGAACCCTGTATGGAATAATTCATTGGTTCAAGATGGAGAAAGGAGTACAACAGGGTGTCTGCTGTCACCCTGTTTGCTTAACCTATATGCTGAGTACATGAGAAATACTGGGCTTGGATGTGTTACAAGCTGGAATCAAGATACGTCTCAAGATGGCAGAGTAGAAGGATGTGTGCTCCTCTTCTCCTGCAAGAACTCCAAAACTACAACTTGCCTCTGACAAGAGAATGTTGGATCTCACCAAAAAAAGATACCCCACGTCCAAGGGCAAAGGAGAAGCCCCAGCAAGACAGTAGGAAGGGCAAAATTGCAATTAGAATCAAACCCCATACTCGCCAGAGATGCTCGGAGGAATCAAACAAAACCTTGTGTGCACCAGGACCCAGAGACCCCACAAAGACTGAGCCAGACCTACCTTTGAGTGTATGAGTGTTTCCTGTAGAGGTATGAGTCAGCAGTGGCCTACCGAAGGGGCAGGGGCTCTGGGTGCTACAGACTTAGGTGTGGCATAAGGGCTCTTGGAAGAGGTCACCATCAATCCCACCATAGAGCCGCCAAGCAGACAACCCACAAACTGCAGAACAATTATACCAAATAAATTCTCACACTGTTAAGAAAGTTCTAGGAGCCACAAAAGATCTCCCAACCTGGGGATCTGGAAAAGGGACTGAGAACCCCAGAGAATTTGACTTTGGAGGCCAGTGGGATTTGATTACAGAACTTACACAGGACTGGGGAAACAGACTCTTGGAGGGCACAAGCAAAATCTTGCGCACACCAAGACCCAGGAGAAAGGAGCAATGATCCCATAAGAGACTGACCCAGACTTGCCTGTGAGTGTCTAGGAGCCTCTGGAGGAAGTGTGGGTTGGCAGTGGCCTGCTGCAGGGTCAGGGGCACTAAGTGCAACAGTGCATGCATGGGACCATTTGAAGGAGGTCGCCATTATCTTCATTATTTCCACCATAGTTTGGCCTCAGGTCAAACAACAGGAAGGGAACACAGCCCCACTCATCAACAAAAAATTGGATTAAAGATTTACTGAGCATGGCCCTGCCCATCAGAACAAGACCAGGTTCCCCCAAAGTCAGTCTTTCCTATCAGGAAGCTTCCGTAAGCCTCTTATCCTTATCCATCAGAGAGTGGACAGAATGAAAACCACAATCAGAAAACTAATAAAACTGACCACATGGACCACAGCCTTGTCTAACTCAGTGAAACTATGAGCCATGCCATGTAGGGCCACCCACAACAGTCGGCTCATGGTGGAGAGTTCTGACAAAACGTGGTCCACTGGAGAAGGGAATGGAAAACCACTTCAGTATTCTTGCCTTGAGAACCCCATGAACAGTATGAAAAGGTGAAAAGATAGGACACTGAAAGATGAACTCTTCAGGTCAGTAGGTGCCCAATATGCTACTGGAGAAGAGTGGAGAAATAACTCCAGAAAGAATGAAGAGACAGAGCCAAAGCAAAAACAATGCCCATTTGTGGATGTGACTGGCAATGGAAGTAAAGTCCAATGCTGTAAAGTACATTATTGCATAGGAACCTGGAATGTTAGGTCCATGAATCAAGGTAAATTAGAAGTGGTCAAACAGGAGATGGCAAGAGTGAAATTCAACATTTTAGGAATCAGTGAACTAAAATGGACTGGAATGGGTGAATTTAACTCAGATGACCAATATATCTATTACCGTGGGCAAGAATCCCTTAGAAGAAATGGAGTAGCCCTCATAGTCAACAAAGGAGTCCAAAATGCAGTATTTGAGTGCAATCTCAAAAATGACAGAATGATCTCTGTTCGTTTCCAAGGCAAATCAATTAATATCACAGTAATCCAAGTCTATGCCCCAACCACTAATGTTGAAGAAGCTGAAGTTGAATGGTTCTATGAAAACCTACAAGCCCTTCTAGAACTAACACCCAAAAGATGTCTTTTTTATCATAGGACACTGGAATGCAAAAACAGGAAGTCAAGAAACACCTGGAGTAACAGGCAAATTTGGCCTTGGAGTACAAAATGAAGCAGGACAAAAGGCTAACAGAATTTTGCCAAGAGAATGCACTGGTCATAGCAAACACTCTCTTCTAACAACAAAAGAGAAGACTCTACACATGGACATCACCAGATGGTCAACACCGAAATCAAATTGATTATATTCCTTGCAGGCAAAGATGGAGAAGCTCTATACAGTCAGGAAAAACAAGACCCAGAGCTGACTGTGGCTCAAATCATGAACTCCTTATTGCCAAATTCAGACTTAAATTGAAGAAAGTAGGGAAAGAAAGTAGGGAAAACCAGTAGACCATTCAGGTATGGCCTAAATCAAACCCCTTACAATTATACAGTAGAAGTGATAGATTCAAGGGATTAGATCTGATACTGTGCCTGAAGAACTATGGATGGAGGTTCGTGACATTGTACAGGAGTCAGTGATGAAGACAACCCAAGAAAAAGAAATTCAAAAAAGCAAAATGGTTGTCTGAGGAGGCCTTACAAATAGCTGAGAAAAGAAGAGAAGCTAAAGGTTAAGGAGAAAAGGAAAGATATACCATTTGAATGCAGTGTTCCAAAGAATAGCAAGGAGAGATAAGAAAGCCTTCCCCAGTGATCAATGCAAAGAAATAGTGGAAAAGAACAGAATGAGAAAGACTAGAGATCACTTCAAGAAAATTAGAGGTACCAAAGGAACATTTCATGCAAAGATGGGCACAATAAAGGACATAAATGTTATGGACCTAACAGAAGCAGAAGAGATTAAGAAGCAGTGGCAAGAATACTCAGAAGAACTATACAAAAAAGATCTTCATGACCCAGATAATCATGATGATGTGATCACTCACCAAGAGCCAGACATCCTGGAATGCAAAGTCAAGTGGGCCTTAGGAAGTATCACTATGAACAAAGCTAATGGAGGTGATGGGATTCCAGCTGAGCTATTTCAAATCCTAAGAAGTGCTGTACTCAATATGCCAGCAAATCTGGAAAACTTAGCAGTGGCCACAGGACTGGAAAAAGTCAGTTTTCATTCAAACCCCAAAGAAGAGCAATGCCAAAGAATGTTTAAACTACTGCACAATTGGACTCATTTCATATGCTAGCAAAGTAATGCTCAAAATTCTCCAACTGAGGCTTCAACAGTACATGAACCAAGATGTTCAAGCTGAATTTAGAAAAGGCCAAGGAACCAGAGATCAAATTGCCAACATCTGTTGGATCATAGAAAAATCAAGAGAATTCCAGAAAAACATCTACTTCTGCTTTATTGATTATGCCAAAGACTTTGACTGTGTAGATCACAACAAACTGGAAAATTCTTAAAGAGATGGGAATACCAGACCACCTGACCTGCCTCCTGAGAAATCTTTATGCAGGTCAAGAAGCAACATTTTGAACTGGGCATGGAACAACAGACTGGTTACAAATTGGGAAAGGAGTACCTCTGCCTATACATTATCACCCTGCTTATTTAACTTCCATGCAGAGTACATCGTGCGAAATGCCATGCTGGATGAATTACAAGCTGGAATCAAGATGGCTGGGAGGACTATCAATAACCTCAGATATGCAGATGACACCACCCTTACAGTATAAAGTGAAGGGGAACTGAAGAGCATCTTGATGAAAGTGAAAAAGGAGAGAGAAAAAGTTGGATTAAAATTCAACATTCAAAAAACTAAGATCATGGCATCCAGTCTCGTCACTTCATGGCAAATAGATGGAGAAACAATGGAAACAGTGAGAGACTTTATTTTTTTTTTGGGGGGGGGCTCCAAGATCACTTCAGATGGTGACTGCAGCCATGAAGTTAAAAGATGCTTGCTCCTTAGAAGAAAAGCTGTGACAAACCTAGACAGCATATTAAAAAGCAGAGACATTACTTTGCCAACAAATGTATGTGTAGTCGAAGCTATGGTTTCTCCCGTAGTCATGTATGGATGTGAGAATTCGACTGTAAAGAAAGCTGAGCACCAAAGAATTGATGCTTTTGAACTGTGGTGTTGGAGAAGAGTCCTTGGACTGCAAGGAGATCAAACCAGTCAGTCCTAAAGGAAATCAGTCCTGAATATTCATTGGAAGGACTGATGCTGAAGCTGAAACTCCAATACTTTGGCCACCTGATGTGAAGAACCAACTCATTTGAAAAGACCCTGGTGCTTGGAAAGATTGAAGGGAGGGGGAGAAGGGGACGACAGAGGATGAGATAGTTGGATGGCATCACCTACTCGATGGACGTGAGTTTGAGTAGGCTCCAGG
Organism: Oryx dammah; assembly: GCF_014754425.2. NCBI lineage: Eukaryota > Metazoa > Chordata > Mammalia > Artiodactyla > Bovidae > Oryx > Oryx dammah. The sequence goes on from NW_024070207.1 coordinate 17,762,428, forward strand.
AGTTGGTGATGAACAAGGAATCCTGGCATGCTGCAGCCCATGGGGACGCAAAGAGTCAGACACGACTGAGCAACTGAACTGAACTGAAGTGAATTAAGATATGCAGGAGAAACATCAACAACATCAGATGTATGGATGATACCACTCTAATGGCAGAAAGTAAAGAGGAACTAAAGAGCCTCTTGATGAGGGTGAAGGAGGAGAGTGAAACAATTGCCTTTAGACTAAATATATATATTAAAAAAATGAAAACTAATATCATGGCATCTGGCCCCATTATTGCATGGCAAACAGAAGAGGAAAAAGTGGAAGTAGTGACAGATTTCCTCTTGTGGGCTCCAAATTCACTGCAGATGGTGACTGCAGCTATGAAATCAGAAGATGATTGCTTCTTGACAGGAAAGTGATGATAAACCTAGACAGTGTGTTGAAAAGCAGAGACATTACCAACAAAGGCCCATATAGTCAATGCTGTGGTCTTCCTAGTTGTCAAGTAAGGTTGTGAGAGCTGGACTGTAAAGAAGGCAGAATGCTAAAGAATTGATGCCTCTGAACTGTGGTGCTGGAAAAGACTCCTCAAAGTCCCTTGGATAGCAAGGAGATCAAACCAGTCAATCTTAAGGGAGATAAACCCTGAATATTCACTGGAATGATTGGCACTGAAGCTGAAGTTCCAATATGGTCATCAAGTTGTTCAACATAGGTAGGAGAAACATCAAGTTGGTCATCTGATGCACACAGATGACTGATTAGAAAAGTCCCTGATGCTGGAAAAGGTTGAGGGCAGAAGGAGAAGTGGGCAACAGAGGATCAGATGACTGGATGGCATCACCAATGCAATGAACATGAACTTGGGCAAATGTTGGGAGATGGTGAGGGACAGGGAGGCCTGGCATGCTGCAGTCCATGGGGTTGCAAAGAGTCCAGTGACTGAATAACAACCAGAATCTCATGTATGAAGTAGGAAGTTCCACTATTTATATTTTATAGATAAGAAAACTGAGGCTCAGAAAGGTAAAGTAACTTGTCTAAGGTTACGCCACTACCAAATGGAGGAGCCAGGACTTTTATCCAAGCACTTTGGATCAAGATCTTGGGTTTATTAACAAGCATGTGGTATGAACTCAAGTGGTCAAGTGGAATTATGGCTTTCTGGCATCCGAATCTGCTCAGACATGGTGCTAGTGGGTAAGAGAGAAGTTTCTTAATATGTGGGTAGAACATAGTATCTGGAGAAGGTGGATGTACAGAGGTCTAGGAAGCAGGTGGTTGGTAGAGGTCTAGCAAACTGAATAGGGATGCTGGGCAGGATATAAGACAGGGACTCAGATACTGGAATTAGTCTAGAGTATCTCAACCTTGGCACTCTTGATATTTTGGCCCAGATGATTTTTTTTTTGTTGTTGTTGTGGGGGACTATCCTGTTCACTGTAGGATGTTTAACATTATTTCTGATCTCTACCTGCTTAATACAGGTAGCACCCCCTCCAGAAGTGTGACAACCAAAAACCTCTCTGGGCATTGCCAAATGATTCCCCTGGGATGCAAAATTTAGAACCATTACACTAGAATGTAAAACAGAGGCTTGGATACATGGCAACAAGGCAGGGGTTTAGGCATAACTACCAAAATGCAAGACTCAGAGGGGACCAGCAGCTTGGCTGACTGGATACTGAAGTGCTGAGCTGCTGGCCTCCAGTTCTGAGAGTCCCTGTGAGTAGGAACAGGATTAGTCCCAGAGCCCGTACTAGAAGAGTCACCCCACGGGAATGAAGGGTCTTCATCTGGGGGTGGCTGTACTGAATGGCTACAGTTGGCAGGAAACTGGGCAGGTCATCATGGAGATGACCTTTCCACGCTATGGTGCTATTATTCTGTCATTTTCAATCCCACTAAAAAGGAGTCAAGGCACATGCACCTCATGGAAGTAACACAGGCCCCTTGGTTATCATCAGAATGCAAACTATGTGTCACGGACGTTTTGGGCAAATATGAGCCATCTACCATGACCAATCATGGCAGGAAACGTGTTTTATTGGTTGACACTGCTAGAGGCACCTTGGGGGGACTTTGTATTTAAGTTCTTTCTTCTTGAACTCTCTACTTGGAATTTCTGAGTGGCTTCTCTAAGAGACACCCATGCAACAAGGAGCCTCTTGCTCTGCAAAAGGGCTTGACTAGAGCTGGGAAGCCTTTGAGAAAAAGAAACTTGAGACCAGACAGTGCCAAGAAGCTTAAGATCAACTAGCACAGACATCTCACTAGGAAGTCTTTCTTCTTTAGCAGAAAAACAGGCACCTTGATAGCACACTTCATAATGAGCAGTTGATTTTTCAGCACTTAATGGCCAGGAATAAGTTCCTGGGTCATTATAATAAATGGGGCATATTTTTAAAAAATACATAACTTTCAATTGACAGGAAAAGTAGCTTAGATCATTTTGTGATTGAACCTGTATCTAGCATGAGAACATCATCAATTGCAAGGAAGTTTTTTTCCAAATACAGTCTTTGGGAGAAAGGAGGAAGATGGCAGAAGAATAGGATGGGGAGACCACTTTCTCCCCCACAAATTCATCAAAAGAACATTTAAACACTGAGTAAATTCCACAAAACAACTTCTGAATGCTGGCAGAGGACATCAGGCACCCAGAAAAGGAGCCCAATGTCTTTGAAAGGAGGTAGGAAAAAATATAAAAGACAAAAAAAAAGAGACAAAAGAGGTAGGGACAGAGCTCCGTCCTGGGAAGGGAGTCTTAAAAAGAGAGAAGTTTCCAAACACCAGGAAAAACTCTCACTGCCGAGTCTGTGGCGAGCCTTGGAAGCACAGAGGGCAACATAAAAGGGAGGAAAAATAAATAAATAATTAAAACCCACAGATTATGAGCCCAACGGTATCTTCCTCAGTGGAGAAGCAGCGCAGATGCCTGCACCCGCCACTAGCAAGTCGGGGCTGGGCAGGGAGGCGCAGGCTGCATTGCTTAGAGTAAGGATCAGGCCTGAATGCCCCAAGGGCAATCTGAGGGAACTAACTTGGGCTAGCAAACCAGACTGTGCGATAGCTACCACATAAAAAGCCCTAAGACACCGCCTGGCCCAGACACAGAACAAAGGACCGAACAGAACTAGCTGGCTGCAGGCCATCCCCCTCCGGTGACAGACAGCCAGAGTCAGAAGGGGGCAATCACAGCCCCAGAGAGGCATTATCTACCAAACTGCAAGCAGGCTTCTTTGCTAACTAAGACTTCTTGGGGTTCTGGACAGTCAACATCTGCCTGAGAAGGTGCGCTGGTTGTACACCCAGAAAACCGAGCAGCAGGGACAGGGGAGGCAATAAGTCGCAGCGACTGCACTCGCCAAACACTTCATCACCTGAGCTGCTTGGACCTGGGAAGGGCACAAAACGCAGGCCCAACCAAGTCTGCGCCTCTGAGGACTACCTGAGTGCCTGAACCCGAGCGGCTTAGACCTGGGAGGTGCATGCAGTCCAGGGCCGGCCTTGGATGTTTCCCTGTGGAGCAACCTAGAGCCTGAGCAGTGTGGGCAGGGAGGGCACACACACCATGAGTGGGGCAGGCCCAATGTGGATGAGACACTGCTAGCACAGGCTAGTGTTATTTGTTTGCAGCGCCCCTCTCTACCCACAGCATGACTGAACAAGTGAGCCTAAAAAAAGTGTCCACCACCACCTGCTTTGTGTCAGTCAGGGCGGAAATCAGACACTGAAGAGACCAGCAAACAGAAGATGCTAAAACAGAGGGAACCGCCTCGGTAGTGACAGGTGCAATAGAATAAAACCCTGTCATTAGTACTGACTACATAGGAAGGGGCCTACAGATCTTGAGAAATATAAGCTGGACCAAGGAACTATCCAAAAATGAACTGACCCCACAATACCCACAACAACACCAGAAAAAGTCCTAGATATATTTTTACTATTTGTACGATCATTCTCTTTAAAAAAAAAAAAAATTTAAGTCCTCTATTATTCCTTTAATTTTCACTTTTATAACCTACTATTACTTTGCAAAAAAAGACCCTATTTTTTAAAGCAAACTTCATAT
>NW_024070207.1:17766890-17816221 GCF_014754425.2 Oryx dammah
CCTATTTTTTAAAGCAAACTTCATATATATATATATATATATATAATGATTTTTGTGACTTTGTTTTTTTTTCTTTTTTTTCTTCTTTTCTTTAATATTGTATTTTTTAAATTCCAAACTCACTCTAGATTTTTGTTTTTGTTTTTTTTTGACCATTTTTTACCTTTATTTTTTAAAATTAATTTTTATTTTTACTTTATTTTACTTTACAATATTGTATTGGTTTTGCCATACATTGACATGAATCCACCATGGGTGTATATGAGTTCCCAAACATGAACCCCCCTCCCACCTCCCACCCCATATCATCTCTCTGGATCATCCCCGTGCACCAGCCCCAAGCATCCTGTATCCTGCATCAAACATGGACTGGTGATTCATTTCTTACATGATAGTATACATGTTTCAATGCCATTCTCCCAAATCATCCCACCCTCTCCCTCTCCCTCAGAGTCCAAAAGTCTGCTCTACACATCTGTGTCTGTTTTGATCTTTGCTTTTTGGTATTTGTTATCAACTTTGTACCTTTCAGTTCAGTTCAGTCACTCAGTCGTCTCTGACTCTTTGTGACCCCATGAATTGCAGCACGCCAGGCCTCCCTGTCCATCATCAACTCCTGGAGTTCACTCAGACTTGCATCCATCGAGTCTGTGATGCCATCCAGCTATCTCATTCTCTGTCGTCCCCTTCTCCTCCTGCCCCCAATCCCTCCCAGCATCAAAGTCTTTTCCAATGAGTCAACTCTTTGCATGAGGTGGCCAAAGTACTGGAATTTCAGCTTTAGCATCATTCCTTCCAAAGAAATCCCAGGGTTGATCTCCTTCAGAATGGACTGGTTGGATCTCCTTGCAGTCCAAGGGACTCTCAAGAGTCTTCTCCAACACCACAGTTCAAAAGCATCAATTCTTCAGCGCTCAGCCTTCTTCACAGTCCAACTCTCACATTCATACATGACTACTGGAAAAACCATAGCCTTGACTAGACAGACCTTTGTTGACAAAGTAATGTCTCTGCTTTTTAATATGCTATCTATGCTTTTAATATGCTATCATAACTTTTCTTCCAAGGAGTAAGCGTCTTTTAATTTCATGGCTGCAGTCACCATCTGCAGTGATTTTGGAGCCCCCCAAAAATAAAGTCTGACACTGTTTCCACTGTTTCCCCATCTATTTCCCATGAATTGATGGGACCGGATGCCATGATCTTCGTTTTCTGAATGTTGAATGTTGTACTATTAAGAACCCAATCTTCAGTACCCATTTTTACTTGGGAGCGAGATTACTGGCTTGACTGCTCTCTCTCACTTTGGACTCTCCTTTTTCTTCACCAGGTGGCCTCTGTCTCTTCCCCACCCCCTCTCTTCTCTACCCAACTCTGTGAATCTCTGTGTGTTCCAGACAGTGGAGAACACTTAGGGAACTGATTACTGGCTGGATCTGTCTCTCGCCTTTTGATTCCCCTCTTTTATCCTCCTGGCCACCTCGTCTCCTTCCTCCTTCATCTCTTCTCTGTATAATTCCGTGAACATCTCTGAGTGGTCTAGTTGTGGAGTTCACATAAGGAAGTGATTACTGGCTAGCTTGATCTCTCCTCTACCTATTCCACCTCATCTCATTCGGACTCCCCCCTCCCTCTTCTCTTCTCCATGTAACTCTGTGAACCTGTCTGGGTGTCCCTCACTGTGGAGAAACTATTCATATTTAACCTAGATGTTTTATCAACGGTTCTGTATAGAAGGGGAAGTCTTGAGACTACTGTAAAAATAAGGCTGTAAACCAGAAACAGGCAGCTTAAGTCCAAATCCTGAGAACACCAGAGAACTCCTGATTCCAGGGAACATTAATCGACAGGAGCTCATCAAACGCCTCCATACCTAAACTCAAACCAAGCACCACCCAAGGGCCAACAAGTTCCAGAGCCAGACATACCACACAAATTCTCCAGCAACACAGGAACACAGCCCTGAGCTCCAATATACAGGCTGCCCAAATTTACTCCAAAGCCACTGACATCTCATTACTGGACACTTCATTGCACTCCAGAGAGAAGAAATCCAGCTCCACCCACCAGAACACTGACACAAGCTTCCCTAATCAAGAAAGCTTGACAAGCCACCTGTACAACCCCACCCACAGCGAGGAAACTCCACAATAAAGAGAACTCCACAATAAAGAGAACTCCACAAACTGCCAGAATACAGAAAAGCCACCCCAAACTCATCAATATAAACAAGATGAAGAGATAGAGGAATATCCAGCAGGTAAAGGAACAGGATAAATGCCCACCAAACCAAACAAAAGAGGAAGAGATAGGGAATCTACCTGATAAAGAATTCTGAATAATGATAGTGAAAATGATCCAAAATCTTGAAATCAAAATGGAATCACAGATAAATAGCCTGGAGACAAGGATTGAGAAGATGCAAGAAAGGTTTAACAAGGACCTAGAAGAAATAAAAGAGTCAATATATAATGAATAATGCAATAAATGAGATAAAAAAACACTCTGGAGGCAACAAATAGTAGAAAAACAGAGGCAGAAGATAGGATTAGTAAAGTAGAAGATAGAATGGTAGAAATAAGTGAATTAGAGAGGAAAAAAGAAAAAAGAATTAAAAGAAATGAGGACAATCTCAGAGACCTCCAGGACAGTGTTAAATGCCCCAACATTCAAATTATAGGAATCCCAGAAGAAGACGACAAAAAGAAAGACCATGAGAAAATACTTGAGGAGATAATAGTTGAAAACTTCCCTAAAGTGGGGAAGGAAATAATCACCCAAGTCCAAGAAACCCAGTGAGTCCCAAACAGGATAAACCCAAGGCAAAACACCCCAAGACATATATTAATCAAGTTAACAAAGATCAAACACAAAGAACAAATATTAAAAGCGGCAAGGGAAAAACAACAAATAACACACAAGGGGATTCCCATAAGGATAACAGCTGATCTTTCAATAGAAACTCTTCAGACCAGGAGGGAATGGCAAGACATACTTAAAGTGATGAAAGAAATTAACCTACAGCCCAGATTACTGTACCCAGCAAGGATCTCATTCAAATATGAAGGAGAAATCAAAAGCTTTACAGACAAGCAAAAGCTGAGAGAATACAGCACCACCAAACCAGCTCTCCAACAAATGCTAAAGGATCTTCTCTAGACAGGAAACACAGAAAGGGTGTATAAACTCGAACCCCAAAAAATAAAGTAAATGGCAATTGGATCATACTTATCAATAATTACCTTAAACGTAAATGGGTTGAATGCCCCAACCAAAAGACAAAGACTGGCTGAATGGATACAAAAACAAGACCCCTATATATGTTGTCTCCAAGAGGCCCACCTCAAAACAGGGGACACATACAGACTGAAAGTGAAGGGCTGGAAAAAAGATGTTCCACGCAAATAGAGACCAAAAGAAATAAGGAGTAGCAATACTCATATCACATAAAATATATTTTAAAACAAAGGCTGTGAATAGAAACAAAGAAGGACACTCCATAATGATCAAGGGATCAATCCAAGAAGAAGACATAATAATTATAAATATATATGTACCCAATATAGGAGCAACGCAATATGTAAGACAAATGCTAACAAGTATGAAAGGGGAAATTAACAATAACACAATAATAGTGGGAGACTGTAATACCCCACTCACACCTATGGATAGATCAACTAAACAGAAAATTAACGAGGAAACACAAACTTTAAATGATACAATAGAACAGTTAGACCTAATTGATATCTATAAGACATTTCACCCCAAGACAATGATTTTCACCTTTTTCTTAAGTGCACACGGAACCTTCTCCAGGATAGATCACAACCTGGGCCATAAATGTAGCCTTGGTAAATTCAAAATAATTCAAATCATTCCAAGCATCTTTTCTGACCACAATGCAGTAAGATTAGATCTCAATTACAGGAGAAAAACTATTAAAAATGCCAACATATGGAGGCTGAACAACACACTGCTGAATAACCAACAAATCACAGAAGAAATCAAAGAAGAAATCAAAATATGCATAGAAACGAATGAAAATGAAAACACAACAACCCAAAACCTGTTGGACACTTTAAAAGTAGTGCTAAGGGGAAAGTTCATAGCAATACAGGCATACCTCAAGAAACAAGAAAAAAGTCAAATAAATAAACTAACTCTACACCTAAAGCAACTAGAAAAGGAAGAAATGAAGAACCCCAGGGTTAGTAGAAGGAAAGAAATATTAAAAATTAGGGCAGAAATAAATGCAAGAGAAACAAAAGAGACCATAGCAAAAATCAACAAAGCCAAAACCTGGTTCTTTGAAAGGATAAATAAAATTGACAAACCATTAGCCAGACTCATCAAGAAACAATGGGAGAAAAATTAAATCAATAAAATTAAAAATGAAAATGGAGAGATTGCAACAGACAACACAGAAATACCAAGGATCATAAGAGACTACTATCAGCAATTATATGCCAATAAAATGGACAACTTGGAAGAAATGGACACATTCTTAGAAAAGTATAACTTTCCAAAACTGAACCAGGGAGAAATAGAAAATCTTAACAGACCCATCCCAAGCACAGAAACTGAAACTGTAATCAGAAATCTTCCAGCAAACAAAAGCCCAGGTCCAGACGGCTTCACAGCTGAATTCTACCAAAACTTTAGAGATGAGCTAACACCTATCCTACTCACACTCTTCCAGAATATTGCAGAGGAAGGTAGACTTCAAAACTCATTCTATGAGAAGACCATCACCCTAATACCAAAACCTGGCAAAGATGCTACAAAAAAAGAAAACTACAAGCCAATATCACTGATGAACATAGATGTAAAAATCTTTAGCAAAATTCTAGCAATCAGAATCCAACAACACATTAAAAAGATCATACACCATGACCAAGTGGACTTTATCCCAGGGATGCAAGAATTCTTCAATATCCACAAATCAATCAATGTAATATACCACATTAACAAATTGAAAAATAAAAGCCATATGATTATCTCAATAGATGAAGAGAAAGCCTTTGACAAAATTCAACATCCATTCATGATAAAAAAAAAATTCTCCAGAAAGCAGGAATAGAGGAACATCAGTTCAGTTCAGTTCAGTCGCTCAGTCGTGTCCGACTCTTTGCGTCCCCATGAATTGCAGCACTCCAGGCCTCCCTGCCCATCACCAACTCCCTGAGTTCACCCAGACTCACGTCCACTGAGGCGGTGATGCCATCCACCATCTCATCCTCTGTCATCCCCTTCTCCTCCTGCCCCCAATCCCTCCCAGCATCAGAGTCTTTTCCAATGAGTCAACTCTTCGCATGAGGTGGCCAAAGTACTGGAGTTTCAGCTTTAGCATCATTCCTTCCAAAGAAATCCCAGGGCTGATTGCCTACAGAATGGACGGTTGGATCTCCTTGCTGTCCAAGGGACTCTCAAGAGTCTTCTCCAACACCAGAGTTCAAAAGCATCAATTCTTTGGCGCTCAGCCTTCTTCACAGTCCAACTCTCACCTCCATACATGACCACAGGCAAAACCATAGCCTTGACTAGACGGACCTTAGTTGGTAAAGTCATGTCTCTGCTTTTGAATATGCTATCTAGGTTGGTCATAACTTTTTTTCCAAAGAGTAATCATCTTTTAATTTCATGACTACAATCACCATCTGCAATGATTTTGGAGCCCCCCAAAATAGTCTGACACTGTTTCCACTGTTTCCCCATCTATTTCCCATGAAGTGATGTGACCAGATGCCATGATCTTCGTTTTCTGAATGTTGAGCTTTAAGCCAACTTTTTCACTCTCCACTTTCACTTTCATCAAGAGGCTTTTTAGTTCTTCTTTTTCTGCCATAAGGGTGGTGTTATCTGCATATCTGAGGTTATTGATATTTCTCCAGGCAATCTTGATTCCAGCTTGTGTTTCTTCCAGTTCAGCATTTCTCATGATATACTCTGCATATAGGTTAAATAAGCAGGTGGATCAGAAGAATCAATATAGTGAAAATGAGTATACTACCCAAAGCAATCTATAGATGCAATGCAATCCCTATCAAGCTACCAACGGTATTTTTCACAGAGCTAGAATAAATAACTTCACAATTTGTATGGAAATACAAAAAATCTCGAATAGCTAAAGCAATCTTGAGAAAGAAGAATGGAACTGGATGAATCTACCTGCCTGACTTCAGGCTCTACTACAAAGCCACAATCATCAAGACAGTATGGTACTGGCATAAAGACAGAAATATAGATCAATGGAACAAAATAGAACGCCCAGAGATAAATCCATGCACCTATGGACACCTTATCTTTGACAAAGGAGGCAAGAATATACAATGGATTAAAGACAATTTCTTTAACAAGTGGTGCTGGGAGAACTGGTCAACGAATTGTAAAAGAATGAAATTAGAACACTTTCTGACACCATACACAAAAATAAACTCAAAATGGATTAAAGAGCTAAACATAAGACGAGAAACTATAAAACTCCTAGAGGAGAACATAGATAGAACACTCTCTGACATAAATCACAGCAGGATCTTCTATGACCCACCTCCCAGAATACTGGAAATAAAAGCAAAAATAAACAAATGGAACCTAATTAAAATTAAAAGCTTCTGCACAACAAAGGAAACCATAAGCAAGGTGACATGACAGCCTTCAGAATGGTAGAAAATAATCGCAAATGAAGCAATTGACAAAGAACTAATCTCAAAAATATACAAGCCACTCCTGCAGCTCAATTCCAGAAAAATAAATGACCAAATCAAAAAATGGGCCAAAGAACTAAACAGACACTTCTCCAAAGAAAACATACAGATGGCTAACAAACACATGAAAAGATGCTCAACATCACTCATTATCAGAGAAATGAAAATCAAAACCGCAATGAGGCACCATTTAACACCAGTCAGAATGGCTGCGATCCAAAAGTCTACAAGAAATAAATGCTGGACAGGGTGTGGAGAAAAGGGAACCCTCTTACACTGTTGGTGGGAAAGCAAACTAGTAGAGCCACTATGGAGAACAGTGTGGAGATTCCTTAAAAAACTGGAAATAGAACTGCCTTATGACCCAGCAATCCCACTGCTGGGCATACACACCAAGGAAACCAGAATTGAAAGAGACACATGTACGCCAATGTTCATCGCAGCACTGTTTATAATAGCCAGGACATGGAAGCAACCTAGATGTCCATCAGCAGATGAATGGATAAGAAAGCTGTGGTACATATACACAATGGTGTATTACTCAGGCATTAAAAAGAATACATTTGAATCAGTTCTAATGAGGTGGATGAAACTGGACCCTATTATACAGAGTGAAGTAAGCCAGAAAGAAAAACACCAATACAGTATACTAACGCATATATATGGAATTTTAAAGGATGTTAATGATAACCCTGTATGCTAGACAGCAAAAGAGACACAGATGTATAGAACAGTCTTTTGGACTCTGTGGGAGAGGGAGAGGGTGGGATGATTTGGGAGAATGGCATTGAAACATGTATAATATCATATACCAGGTTCAATGCATGATACTGGATGCTTGGGGCTGGTGCACTGGGACGACCCAGATGGATGGTATGGGGAGGGAGGAGGGAGGGGGCGTTCAGGATGGGGAACTCCTGTATACCCATGGCGGATTCATGTTGATGTATGGCAAAACCAATACAATATTGTAAAGTAATTAACCTCCAATTAAAATAAATCAATTTCTATTAAAAAAAAAAACAAATACAGTCTTTGATGAGCAAAGACTAATGCCCATACAACGTAGTGTGTTTACTCGTATATTTTCCCTCTATTACATTTTGAGAGGAAAAAGCTTAAGAAAAATCCCACCCCATCCCACCCCCCATAATTTCTCCCTCTTGCAGACATTTCTTTGAATTGTTTTGCTTTGAACTGGCAGCTGCATTGTCAATTTTGTCTTCTCAAGTGGAATGCCTTTTGTTCTTATTAGAACAGACCAAGTGTTAAAAAGAAGGAACAGGAGCCTGGTCGCCTCCAGCTGGAAATGGGAGAAGGGAGAGCTACTTTGGGTTCCTTTTCTAAAATATTTTTTTTTTTGATGTGGATGATTCTTAAAATCTTTATTGAATTCGTTATAATATTGCTTATTTTAGGTTTTGTTTTTTTAGTCACTTGGCATGTAGAATATTCATTCTCTGACCAGGGACTGAACCTGCAACCCCTGCACTGGAAAGGGGAGTCTTAACCACTGGATTGCCAGGAAAGTCCCTACTTTGGGTTTCTAATCCTACTGCTACTGCCTCTTGCCTCTCTTTCTCCCAAGGATGCGCACAGGCTGAGTGTGGGCTGTTATCTTCCCTTGAGAAGAGTGAGCTGTATGCTGCTCACTGCTGAATTAGGAAAATATCAGCTGTCTTGTCCTTATTTTCCTGAAGCAAACATGCCCAAAATCTGAAACTTGGAAAGTCAAAGATATTTTCCATGGCAGGATGACCTTTCAGTCACTTGCCAAACATTTCCCTCTCTTTGAAAGACACACATAACCAGATTACCTTAGTGCTTCAATGAAGTCTTTTACTCTGTAGCACTTATTCAGGAATGCAGGCCAGGGCTAATGGAAAGGAGGCCTTATAAAGGACAGTGTTCCAAACTAAATTTGCTACTGCTAAATTTTCTCTTTCATATTCAGTCAACAGGGAATGAGAATATTGGAGTGATGAAAAGTTACAAAAGTGGTAGTGTTCGAGGTTCACAGATGCTTGCTGATTCTACCCCCAATTTCCAGTTGCGAGGAAACAGAACCCAGCTCTTGGAGGAGACCTAGAGGATTGTTTGTCTATTGTCAGAAAAGAGCAGCAAAGGTGATCAGGTATGTAAGGAGGAGGCTTGCTGCTGCTACTGCTAAGTCACTTCAGTTGTGTCTGACTCTGTGTGACCCCATAGATGGCAGCCCACCAGGCTCCCCTGTCCCTGGGATTCTCCAGGCAAGAACACTGGAGTGGGTTGCCATTTCCTTCTCTAATGCATGAAAGTACAAAGTGAAAGTGAAGTCGCTCAGTCATGTCCAACTCTTAGCGACCCCATGGACTGCAGCCTACCAGGCTCCTCTGTCCATGGGATTTTCCAGGCAAGAGTACTGGAGTGGGGTGCCATTAGCTTCCAGCAAACTCTCCTTTATCTGTGGTCTCATAACACCATTTATTCATAAACTCGAGACTCCCTGGAGGCTCCAGACATATATTTGAGAATTTGGGGCAACTGGCACTTGCACAGAATTGTGTTGGGACTTCTTTCAGACCTTGCCATGGTTCTGTTCCATCAAATTAACATAAGGATGTTTAACTCTTTTGGAGCCTAAAGGTTACTATGCCTTGGATTGGTTGCAGTGACAAAAGAATGAGTAGGTTGCCACTGTGTTGCATTTAATCCTGAGGATTCTATGAGTAAGTGGACCACAGCCAAACAGACATCCATCAGAACTCCAGAGGGTTTTTTTTTTTTCTAGAAATGCATCAATGGCATCACTCCCTGTGGAGTTATTAGTGAACTCCTCTGTGGTTTTTATATATACTGGGGCTTTGTATTCTTGCCTCTCTACTAAACCATTTAGGGCAGACACCATACCTATTTAATGTGGTTTTGTAATGTAGTTTTTGAATAATTTTAAAATACTTTTCATTTCTTTAGAGCATCCCTGTGAGATTATTTTGCATTATCCTTTTGCTTTTCAATGGTAAGAGGTTAAACTATGAAGTTGAGTAATTTGCTTAAGGCTACATAACAGTTGGGGCTTCCCTGGTGGCTCAGATGGCAAAGAATCTGCCTGCAATGCAGGAGACCTGGGTTTGATCCCTGGGTCAGGAAGATCCCCTGGAGAAGGGACTGGCAAACCACTCCAGTATTCTGGCTGGAGAATTCCATAGACAGAGGAGCCTGGCAGGCTACAGTCCACAGGGTCGCAGAGTCAGATATGACTGAGCAATTATCACTGTAACACACTACATAACAGTTGAAGGATGAAGTCAACATGAGAACTCTGCTCTCAGACTTTTCTCATCATATCATGCCCTACACCTGATATACACATTGCAAAATCACAGGATTGGAAGAGCCCTTGAGATGATAGTCCAGCCTTATAATAGATGTTTAGCCTCCTTTACAACACTCCTGCCCAATGGCCACTCTACCTCTGCTCAGACATGCCATGTGGTAATAGGCCATTCTATTTCTCCCCACTGCTGAGATGTGGTTTTGAAACTGGGTGGCCACGTTTCCTTCCTTCCCATCGAATGTTCCTCAACACCTTTGAGCTGCTCTCTCTAGTATGGAATTCTTTATGAAGAATGCTTTCCTAGGTAGTGGCGTGGCTCACAGCAAGCTGTAAAGATGTACTCCTTCCTATTTAATGACTCCACCTTTGTGGCAGCAGTAGTGGTGGCTGCAGTGGTTTCAGTAACCAATATACAGTTCTCTGTCCACGTCCAGGAGCTACATGCTCTAGAGTGGACTGGCCAGGAGACAGATACTCAGATCAAAGCTTGTGGAGGCTCACTGGAGGGCAACACCCTGGAAAATCAAGCAGTGCTCCTGGCAGGCATGCCTATGGAGCTGACTCTTGGCCAGTGTGGGGTGGAGACCTTGACCACTCTGGAAGTAGCTGGCCACATGCTTGGAGGTAAAGCCCACTGTACTGTATACTCCTATTTGCTGGGAATACAGACCCTCAAAGTGGCCAGAAAGTATGAAAAGGAGGGGTAGTGAGACAAGGAGGAGACACTGATGGCTGAGTTAAGTGGCAGATGTAGGACAACTGTCACTTCATGAATGTTGTACCCACTTTGGGCAAGAAGAAGGGTGCCAATTTTAACTCTTAAATCCTTTGTGATACTTTTTTTTTTCTAATAAAGTCACTTGATGCCTGCTAAGTCATTTCAGTCATGTCTGACTCTTTGTGACACTATGGACTGTAGCCCGCCAGGCTCCTCTGTCCATGGGATTCTCCAGGCAAGAATATTGGAGTGGGTTGCCATTTCCTCCTCCGGGGGATCTTCCTGGCCCAGGGATCAAACCCACGTCTCCTGTGTCTCTTACATTGGCAGGCAGGTTCTTTACCACTAGCGTCACTTGGGGAGCACAATAAAGCCACTTGGTCTGTTTAAAAAAAATGTACTATCTTACAGTTCATTCCCTCTAGTTACAAGGTGGCTCTTCACTCATCTGGCCAGCTTATGTTGGTAGGCTCAAGGGTCTTTGAAGACATATTTCAATCTGGTTTTAAAGAAGCAGCTCAGGATTGAGAGGGCTAGCTCAGTGTTCTCATTACACCACAGTTTTCTGTCTGGTTACCAGATCTCTGATCCTGAGGACCAGGGGGCATAAAAATGCCTTGGAAGAACAAGGCTACCACCTGAACTGTTTAGTATAATTTATTCAGGCTTCCTCCTAGGTAGTTTAAATACAAAGTAGTGGAAATGACCAAATAATGATCTCCAGTTAAAGACAGCTTAGCCCATTCAAGTATCTCCTCCCAAACAAGACCTATGGTATTATCTCTCAAGTAAATTCCAGTATCCAGAGAACACTTCTTGTTCTAATCTGACAAGCTATTGCTCAGAAAAGCTTAGCACTGACAGCAGATAATGCAAGCCCACCTTGGAATTACTGGTTTACCAGTGGGAACCAGCTAATTTAGAAATCAGCATTCTCTTATTATATAAAATGATGGGGACTTTAACACTGGAGGAAATAAATTAGGTTACCAATAGGGAAGGCAGAAAAATAATGACACCAAGGACAAGTCAGTGCTCACCACTGTGTACCTCCTCAGAAGTCCAGGGGAAGGCTATTTGGCTAGTAAAAGCTGTGAATTATGACCACATAATAATAGTCAGAAGGTGTTAGTTACAAACTAAATAGGTTTGGTTTTTAGACACACGTGTTTCATTTATAGAAGACATTTTAATGCTCTCCTGTCTCCGGTGTACTAATCTGGAGTCAAAGATATTGTCACTTAGGCACTCATGTGACCTTCCTACCTTGAATCTCTAGATCCCTGTCACCTAAAAAGAGAGACTTGTTTCATGGGGGTGATGGAAGTCTTTTGGGGCACCTTGGATCAGAAACCTTGGCCTGGGTTTTTGTTTAGAACAAATATCAGCTTCTTAAAGTAGAAAATATTTGATTGAAAGAAGGTTTGTAAATCTTTAGACTGTCTTTCTTCTCTACTAAAAGCTTAAGTAGAGGTAATTATTTAGTCTATAACATGCAAGATTTAGGTTAGATGCAAGGAAAACAGTTCAGAATGGGTGACTATGGGTTGTCACAGAATTCACTCTGTGTGGCTTTCAAGACAGAAGAACTAAATTTTAATGTATTAATAGTAGAAGTGACAATTGAAAGTCAGAAGTTGGCTCTGCTGTAAAAGTCAATCCATTGAGCCTGGACAAATCACTTCCCTTTGTGAGTCTCACTGTCCCCATCTATAAATTGGGAGGAAATGGAGTAGACAATCTTTTCAGGTTTGATATTCTATGAATATCACTTATTCATGTGACAGCATGGCTGGACCTTGAGGACATTATGCTAAGTGAATAAGTCAGACAGAAAAAGTAAATACTGTGTCATGTCACTTACATGTGGAATTTGAAAAAACAAACAAACAAACAAAGCTCAACTTCCAAATACAGAGACTGTATTGGTGGATGCCAGAGGTGGGAGTAGGGGAATAAGGGGAAAAAGTGAAGAGGGTCAAAGGTACAAACTTCCAGGTATAAAATAAACAAGTCCTGGGGATGGAATGTACAACATGATTATTATATAATAGTTAATAATATTGTGTTGAATATTTGAAAGTTGTTAAGAGAGTAGTCTTAAAATTTTCATCACAAGAAAGAAAAACAATTGTATGTAATTATGTGTGGTGATGGATAAACTGGGGCTTCCCAGGCGCTTCCCTGGTGGCTCAGAGGTTAAAACGTCTGCCTCCAATGTGGGAGACCTAGGTTCGATCCCTGGGTCGGGAAGATCCCCTGGAGAAGGAAATGGCAATCCACTCCAGTATTCTTGCCTGGAGAATCCCATGGACGGAGAAGCCTAGTAGGTTACAGTCCACGGGGTCACAAAGAGTCGGACACGACTGAGCGACTTCACTACCACCACCACTAGTGGTGGTAGCACTAGTGGTAAAGAACCACCTGCCAATGCAGAAGACACAGAAGATACAGGTTTGATCCTTGGATCAGGAAGATTCCCCCAGAGGCCAGCATAGCAACCCACTCCAGAATTCTTGTTGGGAGAATCCCATGGACAGAGGAGCCTGGTGGATTCAGGCTACAGTCAATAGGGTCACAAAGATAATATTGTGTTGAATATTTGAAAGTTGATAGAGTAGATCTTAAAATTTTCATCACAAGATAGAAAAACAATCGCATATAATTATGTGTGATGATGGATGTTAACTAGACTAACTGTGGTGATCATTTCACAATGTATACAAATAGCAAATCACTGTTTTGTGTACCTGAAACTAAATCACTATTATAAATCAATCATATCTCAATTAAAAAATTACAGGGTACATGCTGTGTTTCAAAACCTGTTGTGAGGATGAAGAGGTGACACAGACAACAAACATATATGTCAGGAAGTGCTCAGTGCTATGAAGAATCTTGACACTCAGCAAGAGGTAGGGAGCAATGTGGAGGAAATATTTTTATACAGAGTGATCAAGGAAGACCTGCCTGATAAGGTAGCATTGAAGCAGGTAGCTAAAGGAAGGAAGGGAGCCAGGCATGCAGCTTTGGGTTGACCAAAAGTTCATTTGGATTTTTCCCATTTGGCCAACGCAGTGCTTGAATGAGGAACATTTCAGGCAAAGGCACTGAGGCTAGATCATTCCTGTAAAAGGTGTGTGTGGCTGGAGCAATCGAGTGAGGTGATAGTGGTAGATGAGGGGAAAGAACAGGAGCCTAGATCATACAGGGCCTTGAAGGCTTTGAAAAGGGGTTTTGGAGGGCTTTGGGCAGAGTGACATGGTCTGATTTAGGTTTTAAAAGAATGACTCTGGCTGTTCAGTTCAGTTCAGTCGCTGAGTTGTGTCTGACTCTTTGCACCCAATGGACCGCAGCACACCAGGCTTCCTTGTTCATCACCAACTCCTGGAGCCTACTCAAACTCATGTCCATTGTATTGGTGATGCCATCCAACTATCTCATCCTCTGTCATCCCCTTCTCCTCCTGCCTTCAATCTTTCCCAGCATCAGGGTCTTTTCAAGTGAGTCGGTTCTTCACATCAGGTGGCCAAAGTATTGGAGTTTCAGCTTCAGCATCAGTCCTTCCAATGAATATTCAGGACTGATTTCCTTTAGGATGGACTGGTTGGATCTCCTTGCAGTCCAAGGGACTCTCAAGAGTCTTCTACAACACCACAGTTCAAAAGCATCAATTCTTCGGCGCTCAGCTTTCTTTACAGTTCAACTCTCTAACTCATACATACTGGAAAAACCATAGCTTTGACTAGACAGACCTTTGTTGGTAAAGTAATGTCTCTGCTTTTTAACATGTTGTCTAGGTTTGTCATAGCTTTTCTTCCAAGGAGCAAGTGTCTTTTAATTTCATGACTGCAGTCACCATTTGCAGTGATTTTGGAGGCCCCCCCCCCAAAAATAAAAAGTCTTTCACTGTTTCCATTGTTTTCCCATCTATTTGCCATGAAGTGATGGGACCAGATGCCATGATCTTAGGTTTTAAAAGAGTGATTGGCTGTTAGTATACTAGATTATATGGGAGATCAGTTAGAAGGCAGCTACAATCATCTGGGTAAGAGGTAACTTTGGCTTTGACTAGGAGGGAGTGGCGGTGGTGGGAGGTGGTCATATTCTAGGGTGGTCTGGAATGATTCAAGGCTTAAAGTCTCTTCTCATGGACATCTCATGGTTTCCTCTATTCTTTGAGCCTCCTTTAAACATTATGAGTCTCTAATTGCAGTTCACCTACTTCAAACAGAGGAAAGCTTGATTTATCCTTTTTGTGAATTCTCCAAATGACTAGCCCTTCTCAAATCAAAGTGGGAAAAAATAACCTAAACAGGCAATTGATAAGAGAAGGCTTATCTTCTTTGAGCTTGTTAAGGCTATTCTATTCCAAGGCTAAATGCCATTTTATTGGGTGCTAGACAAGAAGACACTAAAAGCCTCTGCATTATCAAGAATCTTTCTGGCATATCAGTCAGGGCTGCCTGATCATCCTACTTAACCCTGGTCTTAGACTACTCTCTCAGTGTCCCAAACACATTCTCAATCTAGAGGATTATGTTAGCACAATGTCAAACAAAGTTAAGTGTTTGGAAAATATCCTATGTATCAGATCAATGTAGACAATTTGGAGAGTTTGGATTAGAAGGAGTATATATAGATAGACTTGTCACATTTCCTCCCTTTCACATGTTTCCTCCCTGCTAAGGAAATCTAGGAAAATGATTTGCCATATAATTTGATACTTGCCATCTTTTCTGAAGTAACAACTTTGCTGCCAACAAAGTCAGGGCAAAGGATGCATTTTATGGATTTTTGCCATTGTCTCGATAATAGAACTTACTCCTCTGCTAAAGACCAACCCCTCTTCCTGTTTCTGTCACCTTTTGACTTCTCTTGTACGTAAAGTATAGGCCTGTCTTTTCTGTGCCTCCAACTTGTCAAACTCTAGCTAAAACAGCCATATCGACTTTCCTTCCTTTGAACAAAGATATTTAAGCACTAAACTGGAAACTTATGAATAAAAGTGATGAGGCATAAATACCCTTTCATACAAGCTCTCTTACATCAGAGACAGACACTAAGACATTTAAAGCATCACTTAAAACCAACCTATACTTTTATGCAGAAAAGTTAAATTGAGAGTGGAAATGAGCTCTGCTCTTTGCTCCAAAGTTGCTATAAAACTCAGGGTAGATTGTTTTTTAATTAATCAAGGTGAACATTTTTGAAGAATGAATAAATTGCTAATGACCTTAACATACAAAGAGTTTAGAAAAAAACAGTAAGAAAAAGATGACTCTAGTAGAAGAATGGGCTAAAAAAAAATTAACAGTTGATTCACAGAATACAAATTTCTTATCATATGAAAGGATGTAAAACGCCA
Organism: Oryx dammah; assembly: GCF_014754425.2. Taxonomy (NCBI): domain Eukaryota; kingdom Metazoa; phylum Chordata; class Mammalia; order Artiodactyla; family Bovidae; genus Oryx; species Oryx dammah. Next base: position 17,782,997 of record NW_024070207.1, read on the forward strand.
CTTACATGAAAAAGAAATTCCAAAGTAAAACAGTAATGAGATAGTAGTTTTTACCTGTCAGATTGGCAAAGTTTTTTTTTAAATCTTTGATTTTTTTTGCAGTCTGTGATTTTAAGGATGTGCAAGCCAAGCACTTTCACATGATGTTGGTAGGAGGAGCAGTTTGGCAATATGTATCAAAATTAAATAATACACAAACTCCATGATTCCAAAATCTTATTACTATGAATTTACAAATATAATCACTCAAGTGTTCAAACACATAGACAGAAGGATATTCATCACAGCATTGCTTAGAAAAGTAAAAACCAAAACCTAAATACCCTTGAAACAATTTAAATGTTCATTAAGAGAAGACTGTTTAAATAAATAAGGTACATTTTTTTTTTTGGCCAGTCACATGGCTTGTAAGACCTTAGGTCCCCAACCAGGGGTTGAACCTTCACCCTCAGTAGTGAAAGAATCAAGTACTAACCACTGAACCACCCAGGGGTTCCCAATAAGGCAAATTTGTATTGAAAATGAAAGTCGCTCAGTCATGTCTGACTCTTTGTGACCTCATGGACTATAGTCCATGGAATTCTCCAGGCCAGAATACTGGAGTGGGTAGCCTTTCCCTTCTCCATGGGGATCTTCCTATCCCAAGCATTGAACCCAGGTCTCCTGCATTGCAGGAGGATTCTTTACCAGCTGAACCACCAGAGAAGTGAAAATGAAGTTGCTCAGTCATGTCCAACTCTTTGCAACCCCATGGACTGTAGCCTACCAGGTTCCTCGGTCCGTAGGACTTTTCAGGCAAGAATACTGGAGTGGGTTGCCATTTCCTTCTCCAGGAGATCTTTCCAACCTAGGAATTGAACCCAGGTCTCCTGCATTATAGGCAGATGCTTTACTATCTGAGCCACCAGGGAAGCCTGTATAATATAATGTTGTCATTAAAAGAATACAATAAAGATAAATATACTCATATGAAAAGATGTCACAATGTATTGTTAAGGAAAAAGAAACCAATTGCACAACATTTGTGAAGAGAAGTCTGTGTGTGTTTGTGTATATTTGTTTCTGCTTAATATGCAGATACCTAGGAGGACACAGCTTTATCATTCATGGTGGACTTGTGAGAATGGGAAATGGGATGTTTTCTTTCACATGCTTTTATACTGTTCTAATCAAATCACTGCAGATGGTGATTGCAGCCATGAAATTAAAAGACGTTTACTCCTTGGAAGGAAAGTTATGACCAACCTAGACAGCATATTGAAAAGCAGAGACATTACTTTGTCAACAAAGGTCCGTCTAGTCAAAGCTATGGTTTTTCCAGTGGTCATGTATGGATGTGAGAGTTGGACTATAAAGAAAGCTGAGCACTGAAGAATTGATGCTTTTGAACTATGGTGCTGGAGAAGACTCTTGAGAGTCCCTTGGACTGTAAGGAGATCCAACCAGTCCATCCTAAAGGAGATCAGTCCTGGATGATCATTGAAGGACTGATGTTAAAGCTGAAACTCCAATACTTTGGCCACCTGATGTGAAGAGCTGACTCATTTGAAAAGACCCTGATGCTGGGAAAGATTGAAGGCAGGAGGAGAAGGGGACGACAGAGGATGAGATGGTTGGATGCCATCACTGACTCAATGGACATGGGTTTGGGTGAACTCTGGGAGTTGGTGATGGACAGGGAGGCCTGGCATGCTGCAGTTCATGGGGTTGCAAAGAGTCGGATATGACTGAGCGACTGAACTGAACTGAATTCTTACATTATTACTTTTATAGAAAAAAACTCCAAAATAAACAAATAGATGTGGAGAAGGGTGCTGATGATCCTGGATCTTGGTACTAGAATAATTTGTTACCTCAGAGAGTTAAGAAAGAAAGGAGCAGAGAAAGTAAAGATGAGAACTATTCATTTTGGTTGGGTAGACAATGCCCAAACTGTCTTAAACACCAGCTGTCTCAGCGGAGTTAGAAGCCTTCCCCGTGCAGGCCCACTGAAAGGAAGGGAGACAACAATCTGCTTATTTGATGACAACAGGATGGATTGGAAGATCAGGAGAGGTCATTTTTAGCCCCCAAATTCTATCCACTATTCCATTAAGGAAAATGGAGCTAACGGAGTGATAAACATCAAATCACTCCAGGTTGTCCTTGAGGATCAGAAGGGGACTTAGAAATTACACTCTCCAGCTTCAGAGGTATTTGTTATGGGTCATAACATATTTTTCTTTTCTTTTTTCTTTCTTTTCTTGGGGAACAGGTGAAAGTGGGACCAACTTCTTCTCCCTCTCTGATCTGACTTTTTTTGGAAGGTTCTGGCTCACAGCCCTCCTTTACTAATGGACAGGTAATAGTAATTCACTCGATAGCGAGGGGAACCAGGAAAATTTCCCTCATCCAAGCTCCTGGTAATCATGTGCTGATTACCTTCTGTCTACCAAGGACTTCAGAGGGCTGACATACTTCTTAGAATAGAGACCAACTGCTAGATTGGGGTCACTTAAATCTGCCAGAAGTCACGAAGTGTGCATTTATTGCTAGGTCCCTGAATCTGGGATGAATCACCTGGATCACTGAGGTGACTCTTCTTCTGACTCCAGAGGCCTTCTGCTGATACAGAAAATCATTTTCCTCATCCCGTTTTGTCTGGTGGCTTCACTATCCTTCGAAGCGTAGGGTTCAATTTATCAGTGACAATTTGGCATGGTGTGAGGGGGTCATTAACCAGCCCTCTTTTCTTAAGCTATCAACCCTGTGCCTGTATTTTGAACTTTATTCTACAGAAAATAAAGAGCAAGTGTGGTCATTTGAGTGAAGTGATCAGATACCTCTATTCCCACTTCTCTTTCACAGCATGACGTTGCATTGGCCAAAAAGTTCGTTCAGGTTTCCCGTCACATCTTTCAGAAAAACCTGAAATAACTTTTTGGCCAACCCAGTACTTTGACTCATTGTTTCTATGTTTGCCTCCTCACTTCAACTGAGTTATTCAAAGGGACTTCATACCAACTGTGTGTGGATGCCTGAAGGAGAAAATGAAGATGAAGACATTTGCATGTTTCAAATCTAGATAATTTAATGGATAAATGGAAGGGCAAAGGTTCCATCACCTAAGAAAGGATTCACTGAATGAGGAAGAGGATTTGGAGGGCAAAATGAAGCTGGTCAAGGATTAAGAACACAGGCTCTGCCGCCAGACTGCCTAGGTTTGAATCTAGGTTTGCACTTACTAGCTGTATGAACTTGGGAAAATCATTTAACCTCTTTATGCCTTGATATCCCCATTTGTAAGAATGGATAATAGTATTATCCTGTACCACAGGATGGTTGTATCGAATAAGTTAATGGAGGTTATGTACTTAGATTCATGCCTGGCACATAGTAAGTGCTAAATTAGTATTTTTACTTATATTATTTGACATAGGGGATTTAAATGTTTGTGGTACATTTAAAATGTATTCTGAAATTTGGAAAATAAATTACAGGTCTCCTAATAGATAATGGGCTAGAAAGGGAAAAGTCACAGAACTGTAGACAGCATCAATATCAAAGGGATAAAAAATAAAGATTTGTAAAAGAGACTGAATGACAGTGGTCAGAGAGGGAGGGGGAATCAGGTAGGCATGCTATCCTGGAAACCGAGAGAGTTGTCAAGCTAAGAGATTAAAGTGGGACACAGATATTGGACCTGTGAGTACAGAGAGGGGGTGGAAGAGAGGAGGGAGAGAGTGCCATTTTGGGAAGAAGATGAAAGAAGAGAGCCAAAGATCAGTATGTCCAGCTCCTCACAAATATTTGTTGAGGGGCATCCCTGTCCAAAAGGCCCCTGGGTGGCCATAGGCTCATTCTCCTTGACTACAACTAGGATCAGAGGATAAAGAAGGAGGGTAGAAGAGAAGAGGGACACAAGAACTCCTGTGTCTGACAAGACTGAAGACCCACCTGGCCAAGTGTCCTAACTCTGAGTGAGGTATCTGGGGCCTTCCCCCATGAGGTTAATCTCATGAGGGTAACGAGAGACCCAGGCATGGCTTTCATCACCAGCTCTTCACTCCAGAACCCATTGTGAACTGGCCAACATCATTCCCACTACCCACATGATTGCTCATTCACTTCTTTCTGACAAGTATCCCATCCCCTTCTTTCTTCCTTTCCAGCTTAAAGCCTCTTTCTTTTCTGAAGTGCTCCCCCCCGGAAGCCTCTCTGTCTACTTGTAACCAGACTGGCCTTCTGTATCATCCACATCACACATTTTAGATCATGTAACACATGTTTCCGTGCCCCGTTCTATTTCTGTGCCACGTTTGCTGTTAGCATATGGAAAGGAATCAGTACAAGGCAATGTTTGGTGCTCTGGGATAGGACAGCTGGGACGAGAGTGCTGAGTTTTCACACTTGAACTGAGTTTGCGACAAGAACCGTAAGTTGGAAAAAATGAGTCACAGTGAGGAACCTGGGGTGAAAAGGAGACAGAAGATGACTGTCCTCTAGATAACTATGCATGTGATGTGAAGGAGGAGGTGGGGGATAATATTATACGCGTGTGAGACACAGCCCAGGGACAGAGGAGGACAGGAAAGTCCCTAATTAGACGTGTGTGTGTGGGCCACATACAACCATGAGCTTGAGGCTACACAACGAAGCCCTGAGTTGGTGGGAACCCTGAAAGGGATGGGACAGGGGGTGTTAGTCGTGGCTAAAAAAACCTCATGTGTTTTTATTTAGTGACTTGCTATTGAGATACTTTCAGAGTTTTTCCTTGTGAAGTATTATGCAGCTAGCTCCCTTGGCTTACTTGGGACCAAGTTTAATTACACTTTTCTTTCTGAAAGGCAAACATCACTAGCTTAAGTCTTTTGTGTCCCTTGGAACACAGGAGGCCAGGCCCACTGGGAGGGGTGGATGGGTTGGACAGCCTGTGCATATCTTTTCTCCCCATGAGACTATCCATTTCTTGAGGGCACTCACTGTGTCTTTCAGTTTTATCGTGAGGCATATGATTAGTACCCAGACATACTTAGAAACTTGAATCAAATGAAAGAGAATGAATCACTCGCTGGAATTCTGTCATGAATGAGTTGTTTTAGATAGACACTACGTGTACTGTTTTGGTGATTTTCAACTTTGTTGTAAATGTTACTGCTTCTGATGATTCCTTGGTGGTAGCATAGGGGAGTAGAAACAGTGGCTTGGGAGACAGGAAGCTCTTGTGCCAGTTTTGGCTCAGCTGAGGGACCCTGGGCACATCACTTTAGACCAAATGACCTCTAAACTCTATGATTCTGCTCTGTGAGTGAAGTAGACTATGTCTACAGAAAGTCAGCACAGATATGGGAGAGGAGAGAATTCACTTCATCAGTTTGGTTAATGTGCTGCCATGCGGTCATTCTGACATTTTCTTCCAATGAAGTGGCTGATTTATTTTCTTGACTTGATTGACACAACCCAGGTTTCTGGCCTAGCTCTTTGACCCTGGAATGAGACTCATAAAATTAAAGCTGTAACTCAGATTATTATAGTGATAAATACCTACTGTTATATTGGGCAATTCAGGTACCAAAGGGTTAATAATATTTTGTATTAATTCTAATGATATGAGTATCATTATTGAATTCTATGTGCCACAAAGTGTATCAGATGTTAACAGATAATTCTCATTTAAATCTTGCAACAACTGATGAGGTAGGTCATATCAACCTCATTACATAGATAAGAAAACATGCTCAATTAGGACAAACAACTTTCCTAAGGTCTTGCAGTCTGAACTCTTAGCCACTGTGTGCTAGTATGTGCTTTATATATATTTAAAAATGAATAAATGAGGCACTTCCCTGGTGATCCAGTGGCCGAGACTCTACGCTCCAAATGCAAGGGCTTGGGTAAGATCCCTAGTCAGGGAGCTAGATCACACATGCCGCAGCTAGGAGTTCGCATGCCACAACTAAAGATGCTGTACGCCGCACCTCAGACATGGAGCAGCAAAATAAACAAATATTAAAAATGAGTAAATGACATTCGGCAGTAGAAAATATCAGCATAGTTTCAACTAGTAGGAACAGGAATAGCACAACTGCCCCTATATTGAGTATTCACTATGTCAAACATTGTTCTAGGTAATATACATGAATTATTTCATTTAGTTTTCACTAGAACTCTGAAGTAGGCTCCATCATCGTTCCCATTTACAGATGAAGAAACTGAGATTTGGTGAGATTAAGTGACTTATCCAAGGAAGCACACCTACTAAAACAACTAAGATTCCAAAGCTTCTGATCCTTCGACCACTCCAAGCTGCCTGTAAATAGCACGGTGACTTTTGCCATTCTCTCCTTTCTTCTCTCATATCGAGTGTTTGAGATTTATAGGTCAGAAACTGTAGGACCCCTCTCTATGTATCAGTCACCTTTTCCCAGGCCCTCAGTGTCCCTTCTATGCTCTGCGATCTCTCTGTGGGACCAAGGGTCAGATAGGGGAAGGGAGAAGCAAGTGCTTTGTTGCTGATTTTCTACAATCTAAACATAAACAACTTATCATGTTGTTGAGACTTAATCTCGCTAACTCATCTTTGAGACCCATTTTAATTTGAAGCTATCTGCCACAGACAAATGAGTAATTATGGCAGAGCCCAGAGGGGTGGGCCATGGGGAAAAGGTTGGCTTGGCCTCTTTCCACCTGCCTGCATTGACGCAGGTGACCAAGAAAGAAAATGACTTGGGTGGGCTGTTGAGGCAGAGGACAGCAGCTCTACCTCCCTGTTGCTCAAACCCATAGACTCCAGTGAATGAGAAGTGATGACTGTGAGGTCATGGCAGCAGAAGGGAGACGACTGTCATCAAGGCCAGGGAGAAGGAGGTAATCTGTGAGCTGGGCCAGCTCGCTCACCAGCCTCTGCCTTTCACTGTAGTACTGGCAGTGCCTAGTGGTGAATGCCACTTGCCAGCTGGTCTCTCCACACAGCATAACAGGCTAAGTCAAACTGATGGAGTGAAGCCGGAAATTATAGTCACTGAACTCTATCTAGCATGAAATTTTGTTTCAAAAAACTTTATATCTTTATCTTATTTCTTCCTCACAACAGGCCTCTATATTAAGTAGGCATGGATATTGTTAGCTTCATTTTATAGATGAGGAAATTGAGCTATAGGATGATTCAATAACTGGACACTTGGAAAAGACCTTAGGACTTGCCCAAGGTCAGTCAGTCTGTTAGCTATAAGCTGGCTAACGTCTCAACCTCAGGAATAGAATCTGTCATTCTGTCTTCTAGAGCAGTGGTTTTCTAGTTATGCTTGCTCTTCAGGGACTGAAAATGTTTGGAAACCACTTGTCTAGACTAGTATTTCTCACTGAAAGTGTAGTGGGTTGGATTGTATCCCCCTCAAAAGATATGTTCAAGTCTTAATACCTGGCACCTATGAATGTGACCTTCTATGGAAAAAAAGGTCTTTGCAGATGTAATCAAGTTACAGTGAGGTAGTTTGGGATTATGGTGGGCCCTTAATCAAATGACTGGTGTCTCTATCAAGGAGAGAGGAGAGGGTTTGGACACAGACACACAGAAGAAGGACACCGAGGAGAACTGCATGTAATGATGGAGGCAGAGATTGGAGTGATGCAGCTACAAACCAAGGCATGGGACAGATTCTTTCTTAGAGCCTCCAGAAGAAACCAAGTCTGCCAACACCTGCATTTCGGACTTCCAGGCTCTTGAACTGTGAGAGAATACTTTTACTTTAAGCCACCCAGTTTGTAGTAATTAGTTATGACAGCGGTAGGGAACAAATCCAGAGAGGCACATAGACCTCTTTCCTGGATATGGGTGGGAGTGGGCTTATTAAAATGCTGGTTCCATTTGTATCATTTCTTACAAAACAGAAAGAAACTCACAGACTTAGATAATGAACTTATGGTTGCTGGGGGTGGGGGAAGGATCGAGAAAAGGGATGGTTAGGGAGTTTGGGATGAACATGTACACGCTGCTATGTTTAAAATGGATAACCAACCAGGACCTACTGTATAGCACAGGGAACTCTGCTCAATGTTATGTGGCAGCCTGGATGGGAGGGAAGTTTGGGGGAGAAAGGATACATGTATATGTATGGCCAAGTCCCTTTGCTGTTCACCTGAAACTATCACAACATTGTTTGCTAATCAACTATACCCCAATACAAACTAAAAATTATAAAAATGCTGATTCCAGGCCCAAACCCCCAAGATTCTGATTCTGTAGTTATGCAACAGGGTTTGCTGCTGCTGCCAAATCACTTCAGTCGTGTCCGACTCTGTGCAACCCCATAGACAGCAGCCCACTAGGCTCCCCCGTCCCTGAGATTCTCCAGGCAAGAACACTGGAGTGGGTTGCCATTTCCTTCTCCAGTGCATGAAAGGGAAAAGGGAAGGGGAAGTCGCTCAGTCGTGTCCGACTCTTCGCTACCCTATGGACTGCAGCCTACCAGGCTCCTCCACCCATGGGATTTCCCAGGCAAGAGTACTGGAGTGGGGTGCCATTGCCTTCTTCGATGCAACAGGGTTTAGGCGTCTTCATTTTGACAAGTTTTCCATAAGCACAAAGCTTGATCTTCGAGCCAGTTTTAACTATAGGCGGATTCAAGGCTCCTCTTGGGACTGGAACTGGATTTGCTTCCCCTGCTGATGATGCTGCCTTGTCAGTTCCAAGATTCAGTGGGTAAAGGGAGCAGGTTTGATGGACAAGAAATAGGTTGTATTAAACCTTCTGTATAAACATTTTTGAGAGACTGCAGAGAATAATGAGAATTATTTCAGAGTGTTCACCCCCAAGGAATTCCAAGTCCCCCAGGTGGCCAACATCTATCTCTAAGGGAATAGGCTGTAGTGGTTAGGGAGTGGACGCTACCAAGAGGGTTGGTTTTCTAGAGTAGCAAGAAGACCACAGAATAACACACACACACACACACACACACACACACACAGACACACACACACACATAGAGTCTTCTACTTATTGTCTGCTTCAGGTAATTCTATCTGATAGAGCATTACCATTTTAACTTTAAGATTTGGTCCCTATTAAAGATGCAGGTCGGAGAAGGCAATGGCACCCCACTCCAGTACTTTTGCCTGGAAAATCCCAGGGATGGAGGAGCCTGGTAGGCTGTAGTCCATGGGGTCACTGAGTCAGACAAGACTGAGCAACTTCCCTTTCACTTTTCACTTGCATGCACTGGAGAAGGAAATGGCAACCCACTCCAGTGTTCTTGCCTGGAGAATCTCAGGGACGGGGGAGCCTGGTGGGCTGCCGTTTATGGGGCCGCGCAGAGTTGGACACGACTGAAGCGACTTAGCAGCAGTAGCAGCAGCAAAGATGCAGGTGTCCATGTGAGTGCCAATACTTGAAGCCAGTATCAGCCATTTATGCCCAGCCTCTGGTCTTCATTTGAGAGCAGTTTTTAATAGGCTAGAAGAGGAAGAAGAGCATGATGGTCTGGGGCCAGGGTCGAGCAAAGGGTGTCTGGTTGCCAGCCTGAAGGCAAACTTCTTTGTCAGTAAATCCATAGAGGGCACTAGTTTATCCAGTCAAGACTGAGGGAGCTCAGCTGTTCCCAGTCCTTTAGTGAGCTAGGGGAGGGCCTCTGTGAAAAGGGTCAGGTGTTTGGATTCTGTGTATAGGAGAAGTGCCTTCCTGAGAGTCACCTGCCCAGCTGGACCTGAGGCCCTTTAGGAGTCCTGTGTTTGCTCACATGCCTGACTGCTCCCAGGTAAACAAATCTTGTTTTTATCTCCCAGAAAGGCAGAGCTCCAGCACTGTGACAGCCTGTTGTTATAGTTACTGATATATGACTTATCACAGCAATTGTCAGAGCAATGGCAGAAAATGCAATTTAGCACCAACTGCTCGTAGGGATTGAGTGAGAAGAGAAAGGGAAGAGAAAGCTGCTCAAGAGACCTGAGGAGGGAGCTGATGGCTTCGTGGATTTATATATATGGTATGATATTCGAGTGTGGACAAAGAAGGTCTTATAGTGAGTCTGGAAGAACCTTGGTGAAAAACAGCCTGTCCCAAATAGCTTCACCCAGGTTTCATAACCCTGACATTCCACCAGCAGTGCTTCATTCCTGTGAGTTAAGCACTGCTTTTATGAAGGGGAAGATCATGCCTTAAATTATATTGGGTTGGCCCAAAAGTTTGTTTGTTCAACAAATACATTGTTCAATACATTTCTTGAAAAGGAAAATATGTCTTTTATTTTAACTTAAAACTAATGAACTTTTTGGCCAACCCAGTACTTTAGAATGAGTTTGCCAGGTGCCTTTCTTCCTCAGGGTTTCTAGAGCAATGGGGACAGATGGGAAAAGGGAAAGTGGAAGTGTTAATCTCTCAGTCATGTCTGACTCTCTGTGACCCTATGGACTGTAGCCCACCAGGCTCCTCTGTCTATAGAAAACTTCAGGCAAGAATACTGGAGTGGGCTGCCATTCCCTTCTCCAGGGGATCTTCTCAATCCAAGGATCGAACCCAGGTCTCCTGCACTGGCAGGTGGATTCTTTACTATCTGAGCCACCAGGATGAGGGGGAGCCCATCAAGTTAGGATTTGGCCTACTTTCCAAACTCAGGAATAGGGCTGCTATTGGTAGTGTCCTCTTTGGAAACTCTTCTGTGCTCTGCACTCTTGCAAAACAGTTATGATGCTAAATGGGATTGAATATGAAAGTCCAGGATGTCTTGTTCAAGCAGCTAGCTATGTGCTTTTCCAAGAGATACACATAAGCCCTTCTTGCTCATCAATAAGTATTTATCTGTCACCCATTATATACTAGGCACTGGGTCAGGGGCAGATGGCAGATACATGAAAACAGTGGGGCATAATTAGATTATGCCTCCCATTTAAGAAACCATCTAATTACGAAGTCTAGTAAGGCTAGCTTCTTTCCACAAGTAAGGCTGACCTTACATATTTAATATGTGCTTGGTGTCATAGTACATGTGCTTGAAGTAAGGCTGACTATACATATGTACTATGTGCTTGGTGTCAAGTGAAGGGTAGAGTCAATGGCTACATCATTTCAGAGGTGGGCAAGATCATCATGGAGGGGAGTAGCTGAGTAAGCCTTAGTTCAGATTAGCACATTAAATCACCCAGACACTTAGCAGGGCTCTAGAGAAAAGGGGCCCAGAACAAATCAGTTGTGATGGGGATGGTGATGTGGACTGGGAGTGGTCTTTGCTGTATATCCAAACCCTATAGACCTGTCCTTTCCAGAGAGGTCATTCATCCTCCAGTGATGTGTGTGTGTGTGTTTGTGTGTATTAGTCACTCAGTCGTGTCCGACTCTTTGTGACCCCATGGACTCCTCTGTCCATAGGATTCTCAAGGAAAGAATACTGGAGTGGATGGCCATTTCCTTCTCCTCCTCCACTGATGTACCCTGCCTCAAAACTCCTGTGCCGGGAGTCCTCAGACTTAACTCAGACAGCCAGGGGAGCGGTATAGCCTAGTGCTTGAGGGTGGGTTTAGGGGCCAGACAACCTGGGTTTGAATGCTGGCTCTGACATTTATACCATCCTGTGGCTCAATTTGTCTCATCAGTATCATGGGGACAATCAGAATAGAGCCTGTTTCCCGGAGTAGCTGGGAGGATTAAATGGTGTGAGATGCTTAGCACAGTGCAGTTGCATGCGATTCATTCATAAAATAAATATTTATTGAGTGCCTTTGATATTGCAGGTACTCTCCCAGTGCTGGGATATAGTAGTGGAGAAGAGAGATAAGGCCCCTTCTCTCTTGGCACTGTATTAAGTGTTTATTCAGGCCCTTTACCCAAGGAACTTTTAATCTAGTATCTTGTTTTCTGCTCTGTCAATTCCAATTCCTGGTCTGTGAGTTATCAGTTAGCTTATTTTCATCCTTTTTGTTTAACTAGGCAAGTATTAAAACTATGAATTCCCTTTAGACTCAGCCTTGGTCATGTCCCATAAGATTTGATGTTGAGTGTTTTCATTACCAGTATTTTTTAAGCACTTTGCAAGTTGGGTTTTGGTTTGTGCTGTTTGTACTTTTTAGTGTATTGTGGTATTCCCTGTTGATGACTGTGTATTTTCTTTGTTCCTACTACATGCCTCTATGTACATATGTGCTCAATCATGTCCAGCTCTTTGCAACCCCATGGATTGCAGCCCACCAGGCTCCTCTGTCCGTGGGATTATTCAGGCAGGAATACTGGAGTGGGTTGCCATTTCCTCCTCCAGGGAGATCTTCCTGACCCAGGGATTGAACCCCAGTCTTCTGCATTGTCAGATGGCTTCTTTACTACTGTGCCACCTGGGAAGCCCATTACATACCCCTACTATGCTCTGAAAGGAGAGAGACAGTGGAAACCTTCCTGACTTGTGGCGTTTAGAAGGGCCTAGAGGGAAACAAGACTAGAAAAATCATTAATGAAGGGTACTGAGTGCTAGGCTTTATGGGTTGGCTTCTCTTCTAGTGAAGAGCCTTTGGAGTCACTGAAAGGATGAAAAGGAATGAGAGGATTGTTATGTTATTTGGGGAAGAATAAGCCATGTCATTGCTGAGGACAGTTTGAGAGAAAGAAAGAGAGTCCAGATAGGAGTGCAGATAGAAGCTTTCATGCTTGTCTAGTATCAGTTCAGTTCAGTTCAGTTCAGTCTCTCAGTTGTGTCCGACTCTTTGCGACCCCGTGAATCGCAGCACGCCAGGCCTTGCAGTCCAAGGGACTCTCAAGAGTCTTCTCCAACACCACAGTTCAAAAGCATCAATTCTTCAGCACTCAGCCTTCTTCACAGTCCAACTCTCACATCCACACATGACCACTGGAAAAACCATAGCCTTGACTAGACAGACCTTTGTTGGCAAAGTAATGTCTCTACTTTTTTAATATGCTATTTAGGTTGGTCATAACTTTCCTTCCAAGGAGTAAGTGTCTTTTAATTTCAGGGCTGCAATCACCATCTGCAGTGATTTTGGAGCCCAAAAAAATAATGTCTGACACTGTTTCCACTGTTTCCCCATCTATTTCCCATGAAGTGATGGGACCAAATGCCATGATCTTCGTTTTCTGAATGTTGAGCTTTAAGCCAACTTTTTCACTCTCCTCTTTCACTTTCATCAAGAGGCTTTTTAGTTCCTCTTCACTTTCTGCCATAAGGGTGGTGTCATCTGCATATCTGAGATTATTGATATTTCTCCCGGCAATCTTGATTCCAGCTTGTGCTTCTTCCAGCCCAGCATTTCTCATGATGTGCCCTGCATAGAAGTTAAATAAGCAGGGTGACAGTATACAGCCTTGATGTACTCCTTTTCCTATTTGGAATCAGTCTGTTGTTCCATGTCCAGTTCTAACTGTTACTTCCTGACCTGCATATAGGTTTCTCAAGAGGCAGGTTAGGTGGTCTGGTATTCCCATCTCTTGAAGAATTTTCCACAGTTTATTGTGATCCACACAGTCAAAGGCTTTAGCATAGTCAATAAAGGAGAAATAGATGTTTTCCTGGAACTCTCTTGCTTTTTCCATGATCCAGCAGATGTTGGCAATTTGATCTCTGGTTCCTCTGCCTTTTCTAAAACCAGCTTGAACATCTGGAAGTTCACGGTTTACATATTGCTGAAGCCTGGCTTGGAGAATTTTGAGCATTACTTTACTAGCGTGTGAGATGAGTGCAATTGTGCGGTAGTTTGAGCATTCTTTGTTGTTCCCTTTCTTTGGATTGGATAGTCTAGTATAGGGATTCTCAAACATGAACAGCATCACCGTCACCTGGAGGACTTTCTGGGCCCCATCCCCAGAATGTCTGATCCAGTCTGATCCAGATCCAGTCTGATCTGGAGGCTTTCACATTTGCCTTTTCTAACAAGTTCCCCTGGTGATGCGAATGCTGATGGTCCAGGAAGCACACTTGCGAAATTACTCATCTAGGAGAGAGATGATGAGAACCTGAGGCAGAGTGGTGGGAGATGGGTTAGAGAGGAAAAAAAGCACATAAAAGATATTTGGAAGGAAGAACTCAACAGGGCTTGGGAATTGAACATGAAGACAAGGGAGAGGAAGGACTCAAAGGTAACTCCAAAGTATTAAACTTTGGTTCCTCGGAAGATAGGAGAATTGCAGAGGCAAAACTCCAAACATCTAGGGGTGGAATGTAGTCACATGAGTGAAACTGAGAGATATGTGTAAGTTCCTGGATCCATCTGCATCTGTGCCACAGCACTCAAGTTTAAAAGCCTCCTGTCCTTCAGGAAAGAGCAGGTGAGGAGAAAACTCAGGTCTGTGTTTCATCTCTCCTTCTCTCAAATGTAACCTTTTAGTAGAGGAAGGAAATGAAGATATCAGGAGGTAGGGAGCATAGAAAGAGTTAGAATATTCTGGAAACAGAGAGCACAATTTTAGGTTGTGTGGATGCTCAGTTGCTTAGTCGTGTCCTACTCTTTGTGACCCCAAGGACTGTAGCCCACCAGGCTCCTCTGTCCATGGGATTTCCCAGGCCTGAATACTGGAGTGGGTTGCCATTTCCTCCTCCAGGGGATCTTCCCTACCCAGGGATCGAACCCATATATCTTGCATCTCCTGCACTGGCAGGCAGATTCTTTACCACTATTCCACCTGGGAAGCCTGAGTATTGAATATATGTCAGCAAATACTAATAAGGATAAAGCAAATGAGTAAAACTCAGTATGGGCAATGCAGGGTAGCTCTACGATCCCACGTGAGACCACTGGCGCTATTTTGGCTAGTAAAGTGTTGCCATTATAGGGCTTCTCAACTCCAGCCTTCCTAACCTTCCTTAGTTTCATGGCTTCTGACCCTGTGATGCTCTGTTGTCCCTGGTTATTTCCCAGGCTATAGGGAATTCTTACCTGCTTCTCTCCACTGGGCCGCCTGTAGCTGAGCAGAAGCTCCACAGCACCCACCACTTCCTTGCGGATGGCGTAGAGCAGTGCATCGCCGACGTACACGCTGTGGTTCAGCAGGAGCTCCATGATCTCCAAGTTCTCATTCTCAATGGCAATGAGCAGGGCGCTCCGGCCCAGTGGGTCCATGCAGTTGATGTTGACATTGTAGTAGATCTCGGCCTCCTGGAGGGCCTGCTTCACAGTGGCATAGTCTCCCTTCTCCACAGCATTGAGGAAGGCCTTCTCCTCAGCAGAGAGCTCTGTCTCTGCCCTCACAATCTGCAGGGGGATGCGGTCTCTGTACGGTGAGTAGTTGACCTTTTTGTAGTACAGTTGGGCCATGGTTCATAGCAATTTTGAAACCTAAATGAGGAGATAGAGGGAGATCAAAGATGTTGTTAGATACCTGCAGCTCTCAAGTGGTCAGTTATGGAGGCAGCCTTGCTAGGGACTTGAAAAATCCTTAGCTGTTTTAAAGCTACAATCTTTCTCCTCTTGCAAAGGAGTATATAGAAGAAAGACTCCCAGGCTTTTGGGTCAGAAAGACCTGGGTTCAATCTCTAGCTTTACCAGGTCTGTGACCTTAAAGAAGTTACTCAAGTCCACTGTGCTTCAGTTTCTTATTATTAAGCTTGTTTGTGTAAGTCACTCAGTTGTGTCCAACTCTTTGCAACCCCATGGACTGTAGCCTGGTGGGAAATCCATGGGATTTCCCAGGCAAGAATACTGGAGTGGGCTGCCATGCCCTCCTCCAGGGGATCTTCCTGACCCAGGGATTGAACTGGGTCTTCTGCATTGCAGGCAGACTCTTTACCATCTGAGCCACTAGGGAAGCCCTGTTAAGCTTATCAATATTAATAACATTAACAGCATCAGGCCCCATGCTCAAGACTAATTCCTATCTCATAAAACTATTGTGAGAGTTAAATGAGATAATGACTGATCACAGTAACTGGTAAAAAGTAAATCTCCTAAGACCTGGCACAAGTTAGTTTTTCCCTTCCCTTCTGCTGTCTGGAAATACTCATGATAATACTTCTGATTGCTGATGCAAAGTTGGACCTCATTTTTGGCTACTTTTTTTTGGACCGTGGGCCTCTGCTAATTTGTAGGATTACATTTGCAGCTGCCCTGGATGCAGATCCTGGACTGAAATCCTGTCGGAATGCTAACTGAAGCCTTCTTCTGACTGCTGCTCACTGGGGAAGAGGGTACTGACTCCAACAGACTATAGTTATGTATCGCTTCTAGCCCCTCCTGATGTTTTTCCTCTACCACCTAAACCAAGCAGCTGACATATTTGAGAATCTATCTGATTCAATTCTGAGAAGTGATTGATCTGTTTTACATGGAGTATATCTAAAGCCAGATTGCAATAGAAGTGATTTCAAAGCAAAACCTATTAATGTGTTCCTACAATATGTTTAACTTTCTCTGGGAGACCAAGAATAAAAGATAGTCTTTGCTTTTTTTTTTTTTTTAGTCTTTGCCTTTAATTGCATAGAATGAATCACAATATAGAGCTCTGCCTTGTAGTTTATAGATTGAATTCGTGCACATTTCTCATTGACTCCTTGTACTAGCCCTATGAGATGGGAATGCTTATCCTCCCCAGGGCAGATGAGGCTCAGACCCATGAGGTGATTGACTTCCCTTTCCCTACCATCCCTGGGACCTCCAGGACTCTGGAGGCTGAGGTTGGATGAACTTATCTAAGTGTCTTTCATTACTGAACTGCTTTGTCAGCAAAAAGAAATGGAAATGTGTTAAAGGGCCTCTTGTCTCATCTTCTGGATGTAAGAGACGATGAAGACATGTGGCTTCCACAAACATTTGCCGTACTCTTCCAGGTAATTACATCTCTGCTTTGGCAGAGTGAGCGGCATATATTATACCAAGTGGCATTTGCAATTCATGCACTTGTGATCTTCTGGGAAGTTAGTGTTTGAAGGTTAGTGTTGCCTCTTGCCCTGACCAGGCCCAGATGACAAATTTCTCTCTGCATCCAAATCTCAGGAGAGCAGACTGCTGCTTGGCTGTCTTGAGAAGCACTGATATTTTCTTGTGCTACTTTCAAGTAACTCAGCAATGACTAAAGGGAAGTGGCATTTAGAGGAAGCATTTGTCACTAAACAGCAAATTACTTTAATAATACTAATTGTAGAATGCCTCCCTGCCTCTCTGTCTCCATTATAAAAAAAAAAGGGAGGAGAAAGAAGAGACAGTGAGAGCTCCTGAAAAGAGACTCAACAGCCCAATTCAGTTTACATTTTTTAAATTAATCAACATGAACACAGTGGAAGCCTTCAGCATGCCTAGCACTGTGCTAGTCACCTTTGGAACAGAAGAAAGAAGAAAGTCCCTGCCTTCATCATCTCCCACTTGGACCATTCCACACACTTAAATGAGTCATCCTGACTCCATTCTCTCCCCTTCCAGATTGTCTTCCACACCACCCCCAAGTTAGCCTGTGAAACACAAAGCTGATCCTATTTCACTCTCCTTGGTTCGTATCCTGCTGCTTTTGTGATGAAATCAACACTCCTTTCCAAGATCTACTTACTAGGTCTTGGCTTGTGTTTCTTTACCTCTCTAATCATTTGAAAGCACATTCTCACCTTCACCCACTGTTCTTTAGCCCTGTAAAGCTTCCATTGATTCTTCCAACATGCCAAGTTTTCTCCTACCTCAAGACCTTCGATCATCTCCTGGAACACTCTCCTCCAACTCTTCATTTTTCAAGCCTCAACTAAATGTCACCTCTTCAGAGATGCCCTCATCAACCACTCTCTATACAGTAGTTCCTTCATATTCTCTCCATTGTAGCCGTAGCTTTTTCTCTTCTTTCTTGACATTAATCAAAATTTCTAGTAACACATACATCTTTGTCTTCCTGAGTAGTTGTCTGTTCAGTCCAATTTGCTTTAAAGCTCAAGTGCAGAGGTTGCATCTATCCTGTTTTTCTAGCATTCATCCAAGTCCAGTTCCTGTCATACCCTGGATGCTGGATATATGTGTGATGAATGAATGAGTAAACCTTCCATGATATTGTCTCATCTCTCTCCTTCTTACCCCAAGTTCTAGCCATACTGAGCCATGTTCTCTGAGTTACCCTTTCATGATCATGTGTTTGCACATGACTCCATCCTACTTTCTCCATTTAACAAACTCCTCCTCTACTTCAGCACCTTGCTCATAGGTCCCACACTTCTCTGTGAAGCCTTCCCCTGATACCCTCAGAATCTCCCTCCGGGCTCCCCACTGGCACTCAGATCACATTTGTTCTACATCATTCAACTGTATCTTTGTCTTCCTGCTGTTTGTGTAGGGATACCTTGATTCCTGCCTTCCTAGCACTTACACAGGGTCTGGAACATGACGAGTGCTCAACAAATGGATGTTTAATGAACAAATACAATCTAGCTGAGGGGGTCAGCACAGTCACAAATGAGTACTAGATTTTGTGGTACTGATTTGATGCTTGGGGTTTTCAGAAAGGGCTCTGTGAGGCTGGAAGTCTCAGAGGTTTCATGGAGAAGATAGCTGTTATCCCGTCCTTGAAGAATTAATTTAGTGTGAAAATGTGAGCATAGTTCAGGTATCACAAGAACAAATGTGGTGGGCTTGATCATAGTCTAGTTGGGATAGTTTTGGGGGCATATTTTTAAGGCTATAATAGAATACAGGGATTAGAGGTAAACTAAAATTATAAGGCAACAGCTCAAAACTTGTTTCACTATATTAAAAATGATCTTAAACACTTGACATGTATACACTACCATGTGTAAAATAGATAGCTAATGGGAAGCTATTATATAGCACAGGGAGCTCAGCTTGGTGCTCTGTGATGACCTAGAGGGGTGGGAGGAGGGGGAAGATGGGATGGGGGGTCCAAGAGTGAGGGGATATATGTGTACATATAGCTAATTCACTTCAGTGTACAGCAGAAGCTAATACAACATTGTAAAGCAATTATACTAAAAAAAATTAAACACACACACACACCAAAAAGAAGAAAATCCACTTGCTGCCTATTTGCCACTTAAGAGGCTGTGCTATGATGTGCTTAGTCCCTCAGTTGTGTCTGACTCTTTGTGACCCCATGGACTGTAGCCCACCAGGCTCCTCTGTCTATGGGGATTCTCTAGGCAAGAATACTGGAGTGGGTTGCTATGCCCTCCTCCAGGGGATCTTCCCAACCCAGGGACAAACCCAGGTCTCCTGCATTGCAGGTGGATTCTACCATCTGAGCCACCAGGAAAGCCCCTTAAGAGACTACTATAGAAGGAAAGGTTAGATGTCTTTTCAGATGGTGTCACTGGTGGTTCTGGGCTAAGTATTACTGCTACAGGAAGGTCTGTGTCCATGTTAACAAGACACAGCTATAAGGGAAACTGAAGACAAATGTGTCCCAGGGAAAGGTGAGAACACAGGGAACTAACTCAATTGAAGCCCTGTTGAGTGCCAGGCACTATTCCAGGAGCCAGAGTGATAAATTATTCCACTTTGGGGATAATTCATATGTCCTGGGCACTGTGCCAGGTACTGGGGCAGCATTAATACTACTACTGCTTCTAGTAGTAATACTAATGAAAGCAACAAGAAGTACATTCATTGAACTCTCACTCTATGCCAGATGTGTGAGTTATAATAGTAAAGAGAGAGGACAGTACAATCATGGTCAATTTGCAACTTGAAGCAAGTATAATTGGATGATCTATAGTCAGTTCAGAGTCTAGTGTTACTTTTCATCTCTTGCGTTTGAAATTAATCTGGTCTATTGCATTTCCAGTGGGCTGTGTTATGAGAAGCTTCGTGGTATTCCCCTGCAGAGAAAAAAATCTCTCCTCCAGAGGTTGCCTGAGAAATACTATTAGAGAGTGATTCCTTCACTTTAAGGCCCTCTATTCCTAAAAACTACCCCTGGAAGGGATAATAAATTACCTGGCCAATAGCCAGTAACACTTTAAGGTGAATTCCTTGATTAAGAAAGTTGCTGTGGCCTTGGAAGTAAAGAGATGTATGTTTAGAAGGGCATGGAAGATGTGATGGAGGGGAAAGGAGAGGCCTGGATGTCTCTTTTATGTATCCATGCCCACCTCTATACTACACAGGATATAAAATGGGTTCCCCACATAGTCTGAAAAATTGATGCTTTTGAATTGTAGTGCTGGAGAAGACTCTTGAGAGTCCCTTGAACAACAAGGAGATTAAACCAGTCAATCCTAAAGGAAATCAACCCTGAGTATTCATTGGAAGGACTGATGCTGAAGCTGAAGTGCCAATACTTTGGCCACCTGATGTGAAGAGCCGACTCATTGGAAAAGACCCTGATGCTGGGAAAGATTGAGGGCAAGAGAAGAAGGGGGTGGCAGAGGTTGAGATGATTGGATGGCATCACTGACTCAATTGACGTGAGTTTGAGCAGACTCCAGGAGATAGCAGAGGACAGAGGAGTCTGGTGTGCTGCAGTCCATGGGATCACAGAGTTGGACATGACTTAGCAACTGAACAACATGTTATGTGTCTACCTGTAAGCTTATAATATGTCTAATGACTTTCCTAGTTCCCTGCCCTCTGCCAGTCCCCAAAGCTGGTGCCATTTGACCCTCATTGACAGCTTTTAGCCTCATCCTCGCTCTAAGCTCTGAGATAAATTCTTTCTCCATATGCTTGCTGTTAGTCCTACCCTGCCATTATTCTAGGAATAAGTTAACTAATGATGGAATTTCTGGGATCTCTTGAGGATGGATTATAGGAAAGGTTCCTTTCCATAACACTTTACCTTTATAGTTATGCTTGGCAGATTGTACTCATCTGCCACTAACCTAAGTCAGGAAGTGAGGTTCATGTTCCCATTATTAGGCACTGGTCTTGAGGTGTATCCTTAACTGAATGAAATAAAACCAGCCAGCACTTCATCCTATTCTACAAGTGAACTCCCACTGTAGTCTCCCAAGCATGAAAGATTAAGAATGGTCAATCAGGCTGTCTCAGGGGGCTTATCATGTTCCCTCTTTCTGGTTCTGCTAGCCAGAGTTTGTCTAATGGAATCTGTGACATCTGTGGGTTCAAATGATGCAATTTAAAGAGCTAAATCAATGGGCTGGGCAGAATGGCAGGACACAAAGTGGTCTCACCAAATCCCAGCCCAGATCATTGCCCAGCTCAGGCCTTTGTGAGGAGGAAAGCTTTCCATCTCACTAAAATTTAGTGCCTTTGGAAGGACATGGTATCTGTGTGTTTCTTGTACTCTGTGCCACGAGGATTGAGCTTGAATGGTGAAATCCTTGTGACCTCTTACCCTTCTCCTTATCTGTCTAGCTGTTCATCTCTTCAGAGTCCTTTAAGGAAAGTAGGTTTAATTTGATAAACTTATACAATCTCAAGGGTAAATGGTAGATAATAAATACATTCAATGAATATGTACCAGGCACTGTGATAGAAGCTGATTATAACAGCTGAGTGGCTTAAAGCCATACCTCATCTAAAGAAAAATTGCATTTGAACAGAAACCTTGAATGCCCAATTCAATGAGTGACTAGAATGGAAACTTCATGTACATAGCCACAGAGGTGGGCTAGTCAGAGGAAGCTTGTGTGTGTGTACATGTGTATGTACATACATGTGTGTGTGTGTATCTGCATGTTGATTTTGAGAGCATTTTGACTCCTTTAAGAGAACCACTTAGAGAACTTCCTAATTTTAATGTAGTTACACTAATATTTTCCAGAAAAGTTCAGGTATTATGCCTCCTACAAGGGACCTCAAAAGTCATCTTAGAATAACCCCCTGCTCAGTGAAAAAGACCCCCTTACAATATCCTTGTTAAGTGATTGTTCAGTTAATGAGCACCTCCACTGGTGAAAACCTCACCCCTTTCTCACCTCTATGGTGAGTGCTGACATTCAGCAAGGGCATCTCTATGTCTATCCAAAATCATCTGCTTCCAGCTTCTATTCCATGGTCCCAGTTCTGCTCTCTAGAGCAGTATCAAGCAAATCTGTCTTTTGTTCTGCATGACAGTCCTTCATGTATTTGATTTCATTTCTCGTGTCTCTCTCTGCCCCAGGAGTCTCCCCTTCTCTAGAATTATGAGCATCCTAGTGGTCTGCTTCTAGTTATACTATACTTTGTTTTTCTTAAAGTATGCTGTTCAGAACTGAACACATTCTCTAGAATGGTCAGGCCAGCACAAGTTACACCATGGCTAGTTTTTCTTCATTTCAAATTCAGCAATGCTTTGCTAGGGTCAAGACACCATAATGTCTTGTTTCAAAAGGTACTTTAGACCATCCTGCATAGTGGTACATTATGCTTTTCATTTGCACAAATCATACCAATCCAAAATTTCCTTGATTTATAAATAGTAATAAATTAACATTAAGCACTTATGTGCCAGATACTGTATATGCTAAATGCTTCACATACATTATTTAAATTATTCTTTACTTTCAGACAGTTATGATTAGCATCTCTCTCATCCCAGATAAGGAACCTGAGGCACAGAGGGGTTAGGTAATTTGCTTCAGTTCACACACAGTTTAAATTCACACACAGTGGTGGGAATGGGGTAAGAGTCAAGCTCTGACTCTAGAGTCTACATTTTGAACTACTTCAATGAAAGTAGATTCTTTTGTAAGCTCCATAATGCCTATAATAGTGCTAGGCATAGTGCTGCAATTCAGTACTTGTTATGTACCTAGTATTTGTCATAGCCAGGACATTTGGCAGTAGGGAATACAAAGATACATATATAAATGACATAGCTCTTGCCTTCAAGCATTTCCAGGTCCAGAGAGAGAAAAAAAAAAATAAAGTAAGTTAAATGTACTACAGTCTGATATAGAGTCTAATATATAATAGGGACACAAAGGAGGAAGTGTTTAACTCTACTTGGGGAGATAATTGAAAAGAAAGCAATATTTGAACTATGTCTTATCACGATGGTGTGATCATTCATCTAGAGCCAGACATCCTAGAATGTAAAGTCAAGTGGGCCTTAGGAAGTATTACCACGAACAAAGCTAGTGGAGGTGATGGAATTCCAGTTGAGCTATTTCAAACCCTAAAGGATGATGCTGTGAAAGTTTTGTATTTAATGTCAGCAAATTTGGAAAACTCAACAGTGGCCACAGGACTGGAAAAGGTCAGTTTGCATTCCAATCCCAAAGAAAGGCAATGCCAAAGAATGCTCAAACTACCACACAATTGCACACATCTCACATGCTAGTAAAGTAATGCTCAAAATTCTCCAAGCCAGGCTTCAGCAATATGTGAACTGTGAACTTCCAGATGTTCAAGCTGGTTTTAGAAAAGGTAGAGGAACCAGAGATCAAATTGCCAACATCCACTGGATCATCGAAAAAGCAAGAGAGTTCCAGGAAAACATCTACTTCTGCTTTATTGACTATGCCAAAGCCTTTGACTGTGTGGATCACAATAAACTGTGCAAAATTCTTCAAGAGATGGGAATACCAGACCACCTGATCTCCCTCTTGAGAAACCTGTATGCAGGTCAGGAAGCAGCAGTCAGAACTGGACATGGAACAACAGACTGATTCCAAATAGGAAAAGGAGTACATAAGGCTGTATAATATCACCCTGCTTATTTAATTTATATGCAGAGTACATCATGAGAAACGCTCGGCTGGAAGAAGCACAAGCTGGAATCAAGATTGCCAGGAGAAATATCAATAACCTCAGATATGCAGATGACACCACCCTTATGGCAGAAAGTGAAGAGGAACTAAAAAGCCTCTTGATGAAAGTGAAAGAGGAGAGTGAAAAAGTTGGCTTAAAGCTCAATATTCAGAAAACTAAGATCATGGCATCCAGTCCTATCACTTCATAACAAATAAAGGGGGAAACAGTGTCAGACTTTATTTTGGGGGGCTCCAAAATCACTGCAGATGGTGATTGCAGTCATGAAATTAAAAGACACTTACTCCTTGGCAGAAAAGCTATGACAAACCTAGACAGCATATTAAAAAGCAGAGACATTACTTTGTCAACAAAGATCTGTCTAGTGAAGGCTATGGTTTTTCCAGTAGTCATGTATGGATGTGAGAATTGGACTTAAAGAAAGCTGAGTGCCGAAGCAGTGATGCTTTTGAATTGTGGTGTTGGAGAAGACTCTTGAGAGTCCCTTGGACTGCAAGGAGATCCAATCAGTCCATCCTAAAGGAGATCAGTCCTGGGAGTTCATTGGAAGGACTGATGTTAAAGCTGAAACTCCAATACTTTGGCCACCTGATGTGAAGAGCTGACTCATTTGAAAAGACCCTGATGCTGGGAAAGATTGAGGGCAGGAGGAGAAGGGGACAACAGAGGATGAGATGGTTGGATGGCATCACTGACTCAATGGACATGAGTTTGGGTAGGCTTCGGGAGTTGGTGATGGACAGGGAGGCCTGGCATGCTGCAGTTCATGGGGTTGCAAAGAGTTGGACATGACTGAGAGACTGAACTGAACTGAAGAGTTTGTTACACAGCAACGTAGGGATGGTCATTCTAGATAAGGGACACAGCAGGTGCTCAGGTGTGGGTATATAAACCACAGTGGTATTTTAGAGAACATTAGCACTCTTCCTATTTTTCTAACTTCTCAAGCATGTGACCACCTTGGGACCTTATCACATGTGGTTCACTGCCTCTAATCCTATTCTACTAGTTCATCAGTTTTCTTCTTATGATGTAGATTTCAGATCAAATGTCATCTCTTCAGTAAGCCTCCCAAGAACACATTTCCAATGGAGCAAGCTCCTCTGTGTCACCCTCTATCTCATTATCCAGACTTGCTTTTCTTGAATAATTTATTACTGCTTGAACTGCTTATATTTTTGTATAGTATTTTAACACCTAGCTCCCCCAAACAGATTGTAAACTCCACAATAGCCAACTTTATTTGTCATTTACTACCCTATATCCACAACCTGGCACATAGTAGGCTCTCAATAGATATGTATTAAATTACTACATGAAACAGTGGTAGGGGTAGAGATGGGGGGATGCTCTGTGAGTACAGCTATGCTTTTTTTTCTTGTGCGTTTAACCAACTTCCCTGCATGCGGCCAAGTGCTTAAGCAAGAAGCCCCCCTTTTACCTCAAGGAAAGAGTCTTAATTAGTCTAAGGTGGCTCAGACGGTAAAGCGTCTGCCTACAATGTGGGTAGACCTGGGTTCAGTCCCTGGGTCAGGAAGATCTCCTGGAGAAGGAAATGGCAACCCACTCCAGTATTCTTGCCTGGAAAACCCCATGGATGGAGTAGCCTAGTAGGCTACAGTCCACAGGGTCACAAAAAGTTGGACATGAGTGAACGACTTGACTTTCTTTTCAAGTAAATATTGGTAATTCCATTTCTTTGATTGACCTAGATTTGAGCATTTGGTACAGTTCTGCCCAATGAGATGTGCTAGAGGGCTTCTGGGAAACGTTTCTTTGTTCTTAAAAAGAGATATAAAAATAAGAAATATTTCCCTTTTTTGCCACTGAATGATGTCATTTGCATATGACACCAAACTTTGGTAGCCATTTTTGAGATTATGAAGAGAGCCAGCCTAAAAGACTCAGCTTCCATGCTGAGGATGGCATAAACTGGGTCCTTCATGATGTCTCTGAGCCATTGAATTAATTAATCTGGAAGCTGCTCAAACTCTAGACTTCTAGTTGTGTGAGATGAAAACTCACTTTTTATTAACCCACTTTTAGGCATGCTTAGACATCCTAAGTGATAGCATTTTGGGGAAAATTACCAAAATTAAACCACAAACAAATAGAAAACTTGAGCAGCTTAATAATCATAGAGGAAATTAAAATAGTTTGAAATGTCTACCAATTAAAAGTCACTCGGCTCAAGTGGTTTCACATTTGTGTATATCAACAGAACTTAAAAAATGCAGATATTATCTTGATATTAAAATCATTTTCAGATTATAGATGAAGGAAAAACACTCCTGAATTCATTCTACAAAGCTGCTGCTGCTGCTGCTAAGTCACTTCAGTCATGTCCAACTCTGTGTGACCCCATAGATGGCAGCCCACCAGGCTCCCCCATCCCTGGGATTCTCCAGGCAAGAACACTGGAGTGGGTTGCCATTTCCTTCTCCAATGCATGAAAGTGAAAAGTGAAAGTGAAGTCGCTCAGTCATGTCCGATTCTTAGCGACCCCATGGAATGTAGCCCACCAGGCTCCTCCATCCATGGGATTTTCCAGGCAAGAGTACTGGAGTGGAGTGCCATTGCCTTACAAAACTAGCATAATCTTAATGCCAAAACCTGATAATGCTACTCCAAAATGAAAACTATAGGCCAATTTCAACCGTGAAAATCATTCTAAAAAACTCTAAATAAAATATTAGCAAATGAAAACCAGAAGTGAATTTGAAGAATAATACATTATGACCAAGTGGAACTTATCCTAAGAGCAAGCAGGGTTCAATATGAGAAAAATTTCTATACAATTAGTAACTGTGAACCACTTAAAAGGAAAGAAAACATGATTATATCAATAGATGAAAAAACTGATATTAACTCAGGACCTATTTATTTAAAGAATGAACTAAAACTGGAACAGAAGTAAACTACCTATATACACACAAAAAACTATTTACCTCAAATCAATAATAAATATCATAATAAATTGTGAAATACTGGACCCATTGTCATTAAAATCAAGAATGCTTTTATCAGCTCTATTATTCAATTTTAAGGTTTTGACTAATGCAATAAGAGAAGGATGTGAAAATATTACAAATATTTAACAAATTACCTTTATAGGCATATAATGGTATAATAGAACAGCCAATAAACTTTTCAAAAATCTGTTAAAGAGCTGACAAGAAACTTTGGTAAGGTGACAGAATGTAAGAAAAAAAATACAAATATCAATAGCTTTAAAAATTTATATCAGTAATCATCATCACTCAGAAATTATAAAGGGAAAATTCAATGCAGAATAGTGATAACATCTGAAGACATCCAGGAATAAATTTACCTAGAAAGGAACAGGATTCATGTAAGAGAAGTTACTGATGGGAATAAAATAAGACAGAGAGAACAGGGAAGCACACTATGTTGCTGAATAGAAATAACCTAATAAAAATATAACTTCTTACAAATTAAGATGTAAATTATAAAAAGTATGTCTTGTGAGTTTTATATAGACCTGGGAAATTAAAGTTAAATGAAACAATAAATGTATTAAAATTCCACAAAATTTTTGATTTAAAAAAAAGGACATTATAAAAATTGGCAGAGTAGGGAACTTCAAAAACCCATCTCTGCAGTAATGCAATGATTTAACCTAGCAACACCCGTCAGTTCAAATCAACCTTTTCTGAACTCTGGACTATAATAAAAACTTACACTAATCAAAATAGTGCTTAATGAAGAAATAAGCTATTAAATTTTGGTAAGAGAGTTTTGCAGAATTTTACTGAACTGCTTACAATCCCCACTTCTTCGCTTGGAGATAGTCATGGGGACTGTGACTCATATTGTTAGTGTGGCTTCCTGGTGCTGGGAGGGGGGAAATGTGAATTTTGTTCTCAAAGAATTGTGATTGTATGTTTTGACTGGTCAATACATAGATACTAAATTTCCTCATGAAGAAGAGGAATCATCACAGAGGATTGATTGTCTTTTTTAAAACCCCCCCTTGGAATTTTCTCAGGGTTGGAGTTAGCCTCCCTAGCAGTGTTAGCCAAATGTGAAACAGCAGATTTGAGAAGGTAGAAGAAAGAACTGGTGAGACGGAAGATATGTACATTGAAATTATCTAGTCTGTCTCACAGTCATAGGAAACAAAGTTATGGTTACCAAAGGGGAAAGGGGATGGGAGAGGGATAAATTAAGGGTTTGGGATTAGCACATACACACCACTATAAATAAAATAGATGAACAACAAGGTCCTACTGTGTAGCACAGGGAACCATATTCAATATCCTGTAATAAATCATAATTGTTAAGAATATGAAAATATATGCATATAACTGAATTACTTTGCTGTATACCAAAAACTAATACTACATTGTAAGTCAGCTATCCTTCAGTAAAAAAAAATAAAAAACTAAATTAAAAAAAAGAAATTATCTAGTCTAAGTGATAGAAAATAGAAAAGAATGAAGAGGAATGAATAAGGCACCAGA
The DNA here is from genome assembly GCF_014754425.2 of Oryx dammah. Classification (NCBI taxonomy): domain Eukaryota; kingdom Metazoa; phylum Chordata; class Mammalia; order Artiodactyla; family Bovidae; genus Oryx; species Oryx dammah. The sequence continues at coordinate 17,811,025 of NW_024070207.1, forward strand.
AGTATGTGAGGCACTAACAAGTGTACCAAAAGATGCATATTGGTCCCAGAAGGAGAGGAAAGAGGAAGTGCTGGAAAGTATATTTGAGGAAATACATGAATCTGCATTTCCAAGAAGGTGAACAAACTCCAAGAAGGCTAAACTCAAAGAGATTCCACACTGAGACACATAATCAAACTGTCAAAAGACAAAGACGAAGAGGAAATCAGGAAAGCAGAAAAGCAACTTGTCACAGACAAGGGATCCTCAATAAAAATTAACAGCCAGTTTCTCTTCAGAAACCATGGAGGCCAGGAGGCAGTGGGTTGATACAATTGAAGTGCTGAAAAAAATAAAACCCATCTCAACCAAAATTTGATATTCTGCAAAACTACCCTTTAAAAATTAAGGTAAACTTAAAACATTCCCAGATAAACAAAAACTAAGCAAGTTCATTGCCAGTAAACCTAGCTTATAAGAAATCCTAAAGGGAGTCCTTTAGGCTGAGTGAAGTCGCTCAGTCGTGTCCGACTCTTTGCGACCCATGGACTGTAGCCCACTAGGCTCCTCTGTCCGTGGGATTCTCCAGGCAAGAATACTGGAGTGGGTTGCCATTTCCTATCTCCTTTAGGCTAGATAGTAATTCAAAGTCATAAGAAGAAATAAAGAACATGGGTGAAGGTAACTATATAGCTAAGTATAAAAGCCACAATTATTGTACTTTTGGTTTATAAGTTTTTGTCTATATAATTTAGAATACAAATGCATGCTGCTAAGTCACTTCAGTCGTGTCTGACTCTGTGCGACCCTATAGACGGCAGCCCACCAGGCTCCCCCGTCCGTGGGATTCTCCAGGCAAGAACACTGGAGTGGGTTGCCATTTCCTTCTCCAATGCAGGAAAGTGAAAAGTGAAAAGTGAAAGTGAAGTCACTCAGTCGTGTCCGACTTTTAGCGACCCCATGGACTGCAGCCTACCAGGCTCCTCTGGCCATGGGATTTTCCAGGCAAGAGTACTGGAGTGGGATGCCATTGCCTTCTCCGATACAAATGCATAGAACAAAAATTATAATTCTATGTTAGTGGGCATACAATATATAGACATTTAAGTTGTGATAATAACAACATAGAGAAGGAGGGATGGAGCTGCATAGGAAAAGAATTTTTTAGACTATTGAAGCTAAGTTATTAATTCAAAGTAGCTTGCTATAAACTGAAGATGTTCATTGTAATCCTCGGGGTAACCACTAAGAAAATAACTAAAAGCATATATAGAATGAGAAATGAAAAATAAATAAAAATTATACAGTACAACACCTGTGGTGGATTCATGTCAATCTATGCCAAAACCAATACAGAATTGTAAAGTAAAAATTAAAAATAAATAAAGAAAAAAAAAAAAGAAAAAAAAATCAGACACAAAAGGGCGTAATGAATGAACTGGGGAACAGTATATATATATATATGTATATATATGTATGTATATAAGACATATAGAAAACAGCAAAATGACAGAAGTCAAGTAATTATAGTTTGAAGGATTAGGGTAAGGGCAATGGAGATAATGATGTCCCATTTTGATATGTTGGTATTTGAGGTGTGTGTGTTTTTTTTTTTTTAATTTTTCCAGACATCTGGAAGGAAAGAGCCAGTCAGCATGTGGAGCGCAGCATTGAGATCTAGTGATACAGAATTAGAAGTCATTAGCATATTGATTGAAGGTTCCTGACCCTTGGCTGCACATTAGAGTCACTTGTAGAGCTTTTCAAAACCACTCATGCTTGGTCACAGTACCTCCCCCTCTCCCCACATGCACACTGACATTTAAAAACATTTCCCCAGGTGAATGTAACATGCAGCCAAGATTGAGTACAATCATTATAAGTGGTAACTGGAGCTGTTAGGAGTGGATGTGAATATCAGGGAGAGTGCAAAAAGATCAGGGAAACTGCTTAGAGTGATAAAGGGTCTATATCTCCACTGTCCAGTATAGTAACCACTAGCCACATGTGGCTCTTTCAATTTAGATGAATTAAAATGAAACAAAACAAAATTCAGTTCTGCAGTTGCATCAGGTACATTTCAAGCACTTAATAACCACAGATGACTCATGACTACCTTATTGGACAGCACAGATACAAAATATTTTAATCATTATAGAAAGTTCTATTGGACAGTGCTGGATAACCCAAATGTCTCTTCCACCTCTAAACTGTCTGTAATTTGGAGAATTCTTCCAAATTCAGGGTAGAAATATACAGTATCTATGTTAAAATATGGGTACTTTCATTTGCATAATGCATTTTCATGGCTATGGACACATGGTGTTTTTATTTTTGTAAGGTCTTCAACTCTTTTTCATTTCTCTTTGAAGTCCAGGCAAGTTATGTAGAACCACTGGCAGCTGGATTAAATCAATGCTTTTCATTTTCTCTAGAGTGAAGACACGAGTGAAAAATATATATTTGTCTTTCTCAAGTCACTCAGCTGCATGGGAGAGTTTAAATCTGTTGTTCAACACTCATTATCACATTGTCTGCCTGATGTTCCTTGAAGTAGTCAAGGGAAAGGCAGAATGGGATGACACTGATTATAGCAAATTATACGCAGTGTAATTGGTTACAAGTCTCGCATCTGATTATTAGTCTTGGGGTTGGTTTTCATTCTAGATCCCAGGCTATCAGAAATGAGTGTTTGTCCCCTTGCTGTTTCCCTTTCACTGTAGAATCCAAAGTGACAACGTTCACATAGGAACTTATTTAACAAAGCCTCTTTAAATGGGACAGAGGGACTTTTAAAGAAGTTTTTTATGCTAACAATTAGGGAATGTGGGTGAAGAGTACACAGGAGCTCATTGTTCATACAGCTTTTCTATGTGTCTGAAATTATTTTCAAATAAAAATTGCAAAAAAATTACTTGAACGAGAAAATCATGAATTCTCATAAAAATAGCAAACAATGTGGCTCAAAAAGAATGAAACATTTCATCTTTTACCTTTATGCATTTGAAATGAGTTTATCTTTTATAAATATTTTCTATCCAGTTTTCTTCAGTTAATATTTTGTAAGAATTTCCCACATGGCATTATTTGTAGTAACACTTTTTAAAAACTTTCTTCCTTTTATTTCTTTTTTAATTTTAATTAAAGGCTAATTACTTTACAATATCGTGGTTTAAATCTGCCCTTCAGACCACCAGTTTCCCTGGGGGGAAGTGGTTCTGCTAGGTGACACTGACACAGTATGTTTCATGCCATCATATGTGAAAATATCTCGTTAAATAGCTACAAAATATCTTATTAGATCAGATCAGGTACACCATGGACTCCTGTCTGGGAATATTTGGGCTTTCTTCCATTTATTTCTACTAGTAAAAATAAAGTTGTGATATATATATATATATATATATATATATATATATATATATAGTGTGTGTGTATATATAAAGCTAGTGGAGGTGATGGAATTCCAGTTGAGCTATTTCAAATCCTGAAAGATGATGCTGTGAAAGAGCTGCACTCAATATGCCAGCAAATTTGGAAAATCCAGCAGTGGCCACAGGACTAGAAAAGGTCAGTTTGCATTCCAGTCGCAAAGGCAATGCCAAAGAATGCTCAAACTACCGCACAATTGCACTCATCTCACACGCTAGTAAAGTAATGCTCAAAATCCGAAAATCCAGGCTTCAGCAACAGGTGAACTGCGAACTTCCAGATGTTCAAGCTGGTTTTAGAAAAGGCAGAGGAACCAGAGATCAAATTGCCAACATCTGCTGGATCATCAAAAAAGCAAGAGAGTTCTAGAAAAACATCTATTTCTACTTTATTGTCTATGCCAAAGCCTTTGACTGTGTGGATCACAATAAACTGTGGAAAATTCTGAAACAGATGGGAATACCAGACCACCTGACCTGCCTTTTGAGAAACCTATATGCAGGTCAGGAAGCAACAGTTAGAACTGGACATGGAACAACAGATTGGTTCCAAATAGGAAAAGGAGTACATCAAGGCTGTATATTGTCACCCTGCTTATTTAACTTATATGCACAGTACATCATGAGAAATGCTGGGCTGGAAGAAGCAAAAGCTGGAATCAAGATTGCCGGGAGAAATATCAATAACCTCAGATAATGCAGATGACACCACCTTTATGGCAGAAAGTGAAGAGGAACTAAAGAGCCTCTTGATGAAAGTGAAAGAGGAGAGTGAAAAAGTTGGCCTAAAGCTCCACATTCAGAAAACGAAGATCATGGCATCTGGTCCCGTCACTTCATGGGAAATAGATGGGGAAACAGTGGAAACAGTGTCAGACTTTATTTTTGGGGGCTCCAAAATCACTGCAGATGGTGACTGCAGCCATGAAATTAAAAGATGCTTACTCTTTGGAAGGAAAGTTATGACCAACCTAGATAGCATATTAAAAAGCAGAGACATTACTTTGTCAACAAAGGTCCATCTAGTCAAGGCTATGGTTTTTCCTGTGGTCATGTATGGATGTGAGAACTGGACTGTGAAGAAAGCTGAGTGCCGAAGAATTGATGCTTTTGAACTATGGTGTTGGAGAAGACTCTTGAGAGTCTCTTGGACTGCAAGGAGATCAGTCCATCCTAAAGGAGATCATTCCTGGGTGTTCATTGGAAGGACTGACGTTGAAGCTGAAACTCCAATACTTTGGCCACCTCATGCGAAGAGTTGACTCATTGGAAAAGACTGTGATGCTGGGAGCGATTGGGGGCAGGAGGAGAAGGGGACGACAGAGGATGAGATGGCTGGATGGCATCACTGATTCGATGGACATGAGTTTGGGTAAACTCTGAGAGTTGGTGATGGACAGGGAGGCCTGGCATGCTGCAATTCATGGGGTCGCATAGAGTCAGACTTGACTGAGCTACTGAACTGAATTGATATATATACATACCAAAATAGTCTTCCCTGGTAGCTTAGCTGGTAAAGAATCTGTCTGAAATGCAGGAGACCCTGGTTTGATTCCTGGGTCAGGAAGATTTCCTGGAGAAGGGATAATCTACCCACTCCAGTATTCTTGGGCTTCCCTGGTGGCTCCAACAGTAAAGAGTCTGCTTGCAATGAGGGAGACCTGGGTTCGATCTCCAGGTTGGGAAGATCCCCCGGAGGAGGGCATGGCAACCTACTCCAGTATTCTTGCCTGGAGAATCCCCATGGACAGAGGAGCCTGGTGGGCTATAGCCCATAGGGTCACAAA
>NW_024070207.1:17816321-17823548 GCF_014754425.2 Oryx dammah
ACTGGGTCAAAACTCAGGAGCATTTTTAAAGATACATACTGCTGAACTTTCTAAAATTGTTTCATTGATTTTTCATTAGTGAATTTCTAAAGGGAAAGAAAACATCAGAAAGCCCAAGGAATAGAAAGAGATCTCAGTTTTCTCAGATATAATGTATATTTGATGATCCAAAGTCTTTTACCTCTCACATATTCTAAAATTCTCATAGTGTAGCAAATGGGTAATGTGTCATGATTGGAATGCATTTCAGATATTCCAATAGATGTTACTTTCATCTTGGGAGGAAGAAAGTTTGGTGAGCTCTTCAGCTGATACTTTGGCATTCTCCACAGTAACAGACATCAAAAGCTATATGAACATTTGTCCCTCTCTCTGTTTCACAGTTGTACTTTATTAAATGGGTCCAAATTTTACCTATTAGTTTTCTCCATTTCTAGAGAAGTGAGATAAATGCCTTGAGTATAGCTAGTGCTAATTAAAACTGTAATGATCAAGAATAGCTGGAATTACTGTGAGGTGGTTAGGAAAAGTATGTAAAAAGGTAGAACTTAAGCTGATCTTAAAGGCTGGGTGGGATTTAGATAGGCAGATGCAGGAGTTGGGAGAATACCTCTTTTACATATGGGATGGGAATAGAAGTCAAGGGTGCGAAGTGGCACTGTCTTGGGCATGGCAGTATTTAGGACAAGAAAGAAGTATGTAGAGTAGGAAAACTGGACTTGGTTGTTGGAGGATATTGAGCACATGGTTGAGAAGCTAGGACCTGATCTTATCGGCATCGAGTATTTCGTCACAGTTCTTAAACAGGACATGATCAAGAAAGCTGTATTTTGTAAGGTAACTCTTATGGTTGTACACATGGTAAATTAGAGTAGCAGAGAGTGGGACTACTTCCATAAGGAAATAATGCTCCATGTAGATTGCTGGGCTTCCTAGGTGGCACTAGTGGAAAAGAACCTGCCTGCCAATGCAGGAGATGTAAGAGATGTGGGTTTGATCCCTGGGTCAGGAAGATCCCCTGGAGGAGGGTATAGCAATGCATTCCAGTATTCTTGCCTGGACGATCCCATGGACAGAGGACCCTGGTGGGCTAGAGTCCATAGGATCGCAAAGAGTTGGACATGGATTGTAGATTGTTGGCAGTCAAATGGAGAAGAGAAGAATGTTAGAGTTATTTCAAAGGAAGAAAAAACAGGACTTGGTGTAGTAGATAGACTAGAAAGAACCTTGATGATATCCAAGTTTAAGCTCAAATGACTAGAAAAAGTGGCAGTGCTTCTCTCCATGTGATTGAGGCAAGCTCTTCACTAGACTGCTTACTAGGGCCATGGCATTTTCACGGTAAACCAAATTTCTGTCAAACAGACCCTATTTCTTCATGACTTCCGTTTTACTTCAAAGATGCTTATTTTTCCTTCATCTTCATCTGCCACAGGCTCTTAACATTTTAATTTTCTCTGCCCCAGAGGGTTCTGACAAGTAATAATCTTAAAGGCTTAAATGTACTCAAGAAGTTCTGCTGAGTATACCCTTACAAAGCAATCTCCTTCAGTGTGACTGTTTTGTAACTTTCTCCTTTTGCATATTGGGATCCAGAAAATCAAATTACCCTTGTTGTTACTGAGAGGGTTTTACTCTTGTACAATGATCTATTTCCCACAAATTTGATCAGTTCTCCACCTCCCTGCTTATGCCAACATACAAGATGAGAACCTGAAGTATTACAAGAGTTCAGTTTCAAAACAAAAAATAAAAGCTGTCAGGGACTTACTGGAAATAATGGTACATACCTCTATGTGTAAAATAGTGCAGTGTAAAGAATAGTGTCCTAGGAATTAGGAGACCTGGATTCTAACCTCAACTCTTCCACCAATTTGAAGTATGAACTTTAACAAGTCACATTTACTTGTCTCTGTGTCTATTTTCTTTTCTGTGAAATGAGGAAAACAAAAAAGGTGATTGCTAAGATCAATGACGGCTCTTAAATCAACTGTATTAAAACAACCAATGTGTACATATATATTAGCAACATCTATGATACTTAGAGATCACTGGGTTAGATACAGCATAAAGTGAGGGACACATTTATTAGTTAGCCATGTGTTTACTCCATAAAGAAAGGACAGGAGGATGATTCAGGCTAAAAGAAAGGAAGTTTGATGGATCACCGGTCCAGGTTCAATGCATGAGACAGAGTGCTCAGGGTTGGTGCACTGGGATGACCCTGGGGTTGGGATGGGGAGGGAGGTGGGAGAGGGGTTCTGGATGGGGAACACATGTGTGCCCGAGGCTGATTCATGTCGATGTATGGCAAAAACCACTACAATATTGTAAAGTAATTAGCCTCCAATTAAAATAAGTAAATTAATTTTTTTTAAAGAAAGGAAGTTTGAGAAAGTTACTGGTTTGGGTTATTTTTATAGATGAAATAAACTGGATAATCCAGATTAAATCATCTTGCCCTTTGACACTGGGATAAGTCCAATATAATAGTCTGTATGAATAAGGTAGATTAGATGTGTTTGCTCTGGTTTTCTGAGGTGTATGCCCACAGCCTTCTGAGTCCCAGAAATAGCAGTCATATCAGCACTATCTTAATGAGTCCTCATGACTTCTTTCATAAGGGGAAACAGCCTGAGATCTTCCTTCTAATAGAGATTCCAAAGAGTGTGTTGTTAGAAGAGGGTTTACCTCCATTGTGCCCCTTCCAAGAATTAAGAGTGTGAGTATGAGAGTGTATCCCCAGAGTATGTCTATTGCCTATTAATGATCCCCTATGGCTCTGTCACGGAGAAGGCAATGGCACCCCACTCCAGTACTCTTGCATAGAGAATCCCATGGACAGGGGAGCCTGGTAGGCTGCAGTCCATGGGGTTGCACAGAGTCGGACACGGCTGACGTGACTTAGCAGCAGCAGCATGGCTCTGTCATGTAGAACTTAACCTTAGTGCTCCTCAGATCTGGATAGCAGATCACCTGGAAATCAAGATGGTCTCTGTGAACCCTATAAAATATTGCCATAAAGTTAATCTTTATGAAGTATTTGTATCCATTCCCTCAAGATGCTCTGAGCAACATGTAAATAGAGGGACATACTAACACATTCAAAGGTTCTGCTCAGCAAATCTTTCATCTCCTTACTCATCTCTAGCCCTCTTCTCTCATGCCGTCTGTTTTCCCAGCTATTCATCCTATCCACAGCTCGCTCTCTGGATTAAATGCTAATATGAGCTGTGCTCTTTTTGGCTGCCAACTCTGGCTTCTTTTCAGAATTTTCTGCCTCTAAGACTGCCTCAGGTTACCATTGCCCTGTCTTGCATCACCTGCCCTTTTCCCCCACCTCTCTCCCTAGTGGGAAAGTGGCTCTTATAGGTAGGACTGAGACAGTGTGTTTTATACCATCATATGACTACAGGGAATTTTTGCTAGCAGTTTAAATGCAGACCTGTCTGTGACCACAAATGGATGAAGGTAAGCCATTGATGACATGTGATATGCTTTTCCTAGGTGTTCCTTTGCTGCAGGTTTATTTGTATTTCTCTCTGCTGGCAGTTACTAAAGGATTTAAGAGGAATTTGTAGCTGAAAAACCTGCCATGGAGAAAAATTTCCCCATGGATTACATTGTTCCCAGAAATCAATAAATGACTCCTGCAGATTGATTTTGGTAGCAGAACACCTTGGTGCAACCTAAAGAACATCTCTGATTTGTGGAACCATACTGTGATGAATATCAGTTGATAAGAACACTTTTCAATGTTATTTATGTAACTAGTCATGCTGTCCTACTTCGCATAGTAAGCAGTTTTGTAAGTTATATTTACAACTTACTGTGCCTTGTGGGACATTTATTTATCTCCAGTTTCCTCTAATACTAGTATATCCTGATTAAAAAGGTCCCTCTTGGCCATTATCTCTCTCAGATGAAATGTGTCTCTGTGTCAGTTAGCTTAATGGTCGGTTATGTCTATCTAAGGCATTATGATTACAAAGTATTTTTACATACATTATCTCATTCACTTCTTCCACTTACTTTTGCCTATTTCACAGAAGTGTTATCATTTACCTTTTTATCTAGATGGATATTTTCCAACATCACAGAAATTAATAATTTGCTCTAAAACCCAAGGGTTAGTAAATGGTAGAGTCAGGATTATAATCCAAGTCTTCTGACACCATGTTCCATGCTTTTTCCACTTATTGGTCCATTCAGTATAAATGGAGAAGTGAAGGAATACTGTATGAAATACATTGATTAAAGCAAGACACTTCATGTGAATTTTACCTCTGCACCCATCCCAGGGCTGTACTTAATGTTGCTGTTGAGAACAGAGCTACCGTGTCTCAGCCGAGCTCCAAGAAGGATTCTGTCCTCGGGCCTTTATCAAGTTGGACCATGTTTATAATCCTTTTAAGGGATAAGAAAGCCTTCCTCAGCAATCAATGCAAAATAAAGGAAAACAATAGAGTGGGAAAGACTAGAGATCTCTTCAAGAAAATTAGAGATACCAAGGGAACATTTCATGGAAAGATGGGCTCAATAAAGCACAGAAATGGTATGGACCTAACAGAAGCAGAAGATATTAAGAAAAGGTGGCAAGAATACACAGAAGAACTGTACAAAAAGATCTTCATGACCCAGATAATCACAATGGTCTGATCACTCACCTAGAGCCAGACATCCTGGAATGTGAAGTCAAGTGGGCCTTAGGAAGCATCACTACGAACAAAGCTAGTGGTGGTGATGGAATTCCAGTTGAGCTATTTCAAATCCTGAAAGATGATGCTGTGAAAGTGCTGCACTCAATATGCCAGCAAGTTTGGAAAACCCAGCAGTGGCCACAGGACTGGAAAAGGTCAGTTTTCATTCCAATCCCAAAGAAAGGCAATGCCAAAGAATGCTCAAACTACCACACAATTGCACTCATCTCACACGCTAGTAAAGTAATGCTCAAAATTCTCCAAGCCAGGCTTCAGAAATACGTGAACCGTGAACCTCTAGATGTTCAAGCTGGTTTTAGAAAAGGCAGAGGAACCAGAGATCAAATTGCCAACATCTGCTGGATCATTGAAAAAGCAAGAGTTCCAGGAAAACATCTATTTCTGCTTTATTGTCTATGCCAAAGCTTTTGACTGTGGATCACAATAAACTGTGGAAAATTCTGAAAGAGATGGGAATACCAGACCACCTGACCTGACCACCTGACCTGCCTCTTGAGAAACCTGTATGCAGGTCAGGAAGCAACAGTCAGAACTGGACATGGAACAACAGACTGGTTCCAAATAGGAAAAGGAGTACATCAAGGCAGTATATTGTCACCCTGCTTATTTAACTTATATGCAGAGTACATCATGAGAAATGCTGGGCTGGAAGAAGCACAAGCTGGAATCAAGATTGCCAGGAGAAATATTAATAACCTCAGATACGCTGATGACACCACCCTTATGGTAGAAAGTGAAGAACTAAAGAGCCTCTTGATGAAGGTGAAAGAGCAGAGTGAAAAAGTTGACAAAGCTCAATATTCAGAAAACTAAGATCATGGCATCTGGTCCCGTCGCTTTATAGCAAATAAATGGGAAAACAGTGGAAACAGTGGCTGACTATTTTTGGGGGGCTCCAAAATCACTGCAGATGGTGATTGCATCCATAAAATTAAAAGACACTTACTCCTTGGAAGAAAAGCTATGACAAACCTAGACAGCATATTGAAAAGCAGAAACATTACTTTGTCAACAAAGATCCGTCTAGTCAAGGCTATGGTTTTTTCAGTAGTCATGTATGGATGTGAGAGTTGGTCTATAAAGGAAGCTAGATGCTTTTGAACTGTGGTATTGGAGAAGACTCTTGAGAGTCCCTTGGACTGCAAGGAGATCCAACCAGTCCATCCTAAAGGAGATCAGTCCTGGGTGTTCATTGGAAGGACTGATGTTGAAACTGAAACTCCAATACTTTGGCCACCTGATGTGAAGAGCTGACTCATTTGAAAAGACCCTGATGCTGGGAAAGATTGAGGGCAGGAGGAGAAGGGGATGACAGACGATGAGATGGTTGGATGGTATCACCGACTCAGTGGACATGAGTTTGGGTAGGCTTCAGGAGTTGGTGATAGACAGGGAGGCCTGGCGTGTTGCAGTTCATGGAGTTGCAGAGTCAGACACAACTGGGCAACTGAACTGAACTGAACGGAAGTGATAGAAACCTTCCTCTTTGCTATGGACTGAATTATGTTTTCCCAAATTCATATGTTGAAACCATGTCCTTTAAGGTGATTGTACTTGGAGTAAAGAAGTAATTCAGGCTAAGTGGGGTCATGAAGGTGGGCCCATAATAGGATTAGTGCCTTTATAAGAAGAAACATCAGGGAGTTGACTTGCTCTCCCCACTGTCAGGACACAGTGAGAAGGTACCACCTGTGAGACAAAAAGAATGCTCGTTCCAGGCACCCGATTCACCAACCCCTTGATCTTGGACTTCTCAGCCTCCAGGTTATGAGAAATAAATGTCTGTTACTTAAGTCACCCACTCTGTCATATTTTGTTATGGCAGCCTGAGCTGCCTAAGGCATCCACTTTAGCTTTCTTCTTACTTTGGAAAATCAAAAAGTCTGAAAAAGATATTCACATTCCAATAGCTGTGTAGATGAAGATAGGCCGATTCTTCATATTTCTTTCTGCAATGATACGTCTAATATTAAACTCCACTAATGGTAGGCACTGAGAGGTTGTCCTAGGTATGGGAATAGGAGGAAGTGAGGAGGCTGTATTGGGTGACTTGGGGGAATGATACATTTTTTTTTTTTTAATGGGACAGAGTTAGTACTGTCTGTCCCTTGAAATTCCATGTAGCTGACTGGGAATTTGCAAGAGCTGCTTGGTAAATGAGCCTAATATCTCTGTACAGGAATTGTTGATTTATAGTGAGAAGGGCTTGATCTTGATTTTAGCACTCTTTTTAAAAAATTAAAGTATAGTTGAATTACAATATTTTATTAGTTTCAGGTATAGAGCATAGTGATTCAGTATTTTTATAGATTTTACTCCATTAAGTTATTATTACAGAATGATGATACCTTGTGCTGTAAAAAACCTTGTTGCTCATCTATCTTATACATAGCAGTGTATCTCTTAATCCCATATCCTTGCTTGGTCCTCTTCCTTTCCCCTTTCTCTGATAGTAACCTCCAGTTTGTTTTCTATACCCATGAGTCTGTTTCTGTCTCCTATATAC